>NC_047670.1:60619292-60881792 GCF_011762505.2 Arvicanthis niloticus
AGACGTGAGTTCTAAGAAGTCACTTGACATGGTAGGAAAATGGCTTGATAATGAAGCTCTCATGTCTCCTCAAAGTGCAGTTTTGGAATAATAAAGAGAAATTAAACATTAAACAAGCATCTTAACTCCCTTATTTTTAAGGAATGTATCACTTAGATCCGAGTTTTTCTTTTATTCCAGTGACTTTTTGAACGAGTATGAAAAGGGAAGAACCCCCAACCCAGACATCAGCTGCAATAAGCATATCAAGTTCAGTTGCTTTTATCATTATGCTGTGGACAATCTTGGTAAGGAATTGACATTTCTTCATTCATTTGTTAAAATCATAGCTTTTCAGATACAGTCAGAAGCCAGAACCTTGTAGACAGTTTTGTCTTTCAGAATGAAAGTACTCACTGAGGAAGAAAGAACTTTCTAGTTCAGCATGAACATTAGGAGAGGTGCCCTCCATCATGGGCAGGCACATCTGAGAGAAGACGTGTTGGGCCATTGACCTAAAGGCTAAAAGGTGGCAGTAGCCTAAGCAAAGGACTCTCAGGAAATAGGATTCAGAACTAAAGTCAGTAGTGACTCCAGAAGGAATACTCATCAGTGAGAACAGAGACGGCAGGAGTGGAAACCTGAGGGTCACCTGTGTCACCTGGAGCATGGGACATGTCTGCCAAACAGAAAGTGATAGCACACAAGGCTGAGGCAGGACTGTTGTGTGTTTGAGGACAGCCAAGCTTCATAGCAAATTCTAAGCCCTTCTGGCCCATATAGTGAAACCCTGCCCAAGTGAAGGAAGGAAAGAGGGAGGGAGGGAGGGAGGGAAGGAAAGGAAGGAAGGAAGGAAGGAAGGAAGGAAGGAAGGAAGGAAGGAAGGAAGGAGGCAGCCAGGCAGGCACCTGGGCAGGCCAGTAGGCTGGCCAGGCCACAGCCGGAAGAGTACAAGGTGGAAGTCAGCAGACTACTCACAGAGCCTCAGGCCAGGACCCAAGGGCTTGTGTGTCATTTCACTATACTGTCAAGGAGAATACTGCTTAAACTGAGAGTCAGTGCTGTCTAGAGTGTGGCTGCAGGAGCCTAGGACACCGAGCCTCTTAAGTGCATTTGTGGTGAGGTTCAGCCAGACCATGATGTGTAGTGGCCCTAAGTGTAGTCTGTGTCACATTCTACCTGGTTCCCTGTTGCAGCATCTCCCTGTCTCTCTGGGTCCCTATTCTGTTCTGGGTTTGAAGCCCGCACTAGAGCCCACCTGAGGGTCAAACATCTGAAATCTAGGCTTCTGTCTCAATCAACTCCACAAGTATTCATGCACACTTACATAACACACATTTACCTACGTACAAACAGACATATACATTTGGATCGATGGACAGACGGGGCAGAGCTCCCCAAGTAACCAGAAGGTTGGGCCTGGCCAGAGTGTGGGTGTCTGAATGTATATGTGTCTATGCAAATTTGTTTGTGTAAAGGATCTTAAGTCTTTTCCTTTCCTTCCTCTCTGGTTCACAAAGCGTTAACCAGCTTAGCTGGAGAGCTCCCCCGTTAAGAAAAAGGTGATAATTCCTGTGAAGCCATTGGTTTCCGGCACTTGTATAACTAAGAATCAAAGAGAGTAAATATTATTAATACTAAGCAGCCTTTACAATGGCAAAACCAAGTTTTGCCCCCATTAACGCTCTGCCCAATCAGCTACCTTCCAGAGAGAACCACTGGTGCTCGGGCAGGCTCCCAGCAGGTGTCCATTTGTTCCTGGACATTAAAAGTCCTGGGTATAGTATAGTCACTTTTCTCTGCTTACCTCAGCGGTGGGCATTATCTCTTATCAGTTATCTCTTATCAGTCAGTGCTCTGTAAGCGCTATTCCCACCGGGCTACAGCATCAGGATTCACTCCACTTCCTCCTGCTGTTGAATATTTTGGTTTTCAGTTTTTCCTTAGTGTTGTAAAAACTGATAACTTTTTTGTACTTAAATCTTTATGTGTGTAAGACAAGACTGAGTGAGTCTGACTTTGGAAAGGCTCTGTAAAGATGTGAGGTTCTATTAGCTCACATTAGGAGTTGAAGGGAGCCTGCCTGCTTGCCTAGTGAGCTGTCTCTCAGGCCTCTGTGCCCTATGCTCTGTGTCCAAGGTTTCAGTGAGTCTTGTTCTGCTTCGTGCTTCTTTATCTAGGCTGATATCTTAGTTCACTTCCTATTGCTGGGATAAAAAGCATGACCAAAATCATCTTAGGGAAGGGTTATTTGGGTCATGTGTCCCAATCACAATCTATTCTCAGGAGAACCCAAGGCAGGAACTGATGCAGAGACCACAGAGGAACGTTTCTTACTGGCTACTTCCCATGGCTTGTTCAGCCTGCTTTCTTATATGACACAGGACTGTCTTCCTGGGGTAGTGCTGCCCACATCTGTCATTTAACAAGAAAATGTCCCACAACCTGGGTATGGTGTCACACGCCATTAGTCCTAGCATTTGGGAGACGGGGAGTTTAGGACTAGTCTGGTCTATACAGTCAGTTTCAGGACAGCTAGTACTATGTAGAGAGACCCTGACTCAAAAAAAGAAGAAGAGGAAGAGGAGGAGAAAGAGGAAGCGGAGGAGGAGGAGGAGAAAATGCCACACACACTTTCCTAAGGCCAGTCTGATGAAAAAAAAATATTAATTCAGTTAATTTTTATTTATGTGCATTGGTGTGAGGGTGTCAGATCCTTTGGAACATGAGTTACAGACAGTCGTGAACTGCCATGTGAGTGCTGGCTGGGAATTGAACCCAGGTCCTTTGGAAGAGGAGACAGTGCTCTTAACCACCGATCCATCGCTCATCATCATCTTAATTAAGGATTCCTCTTCCCAAGTGACTCCAGTTTGTGTAGAGTTTTCAAAAACTAACTAGTACCACTGCCAGTAAGTGAGCCTCACAGTGGATCCTTGTGTTTTGAAAACACTCCAGGAGCAGATGCTGTTGCCACTGGCCACTATGCAAGGACCTCACTGGAGGATGAAGAAGTCTTTGAGCAAAAGCATATTAAGAGACCAGATGGGCTGTTCAGAAATCGATTTGAAGTCAGAAACCGTAAGTTCATGTGCGTGGTCAGAGCTGTAATCTCTGTGAGCACAGGATACTTAGAAGGATGGCAGGAGCGGGTGGCTGAGCATCCAGCCCCGCCCAGCCCTGGGTCTCCCAATGAGCTGGTTTGTTTAGTTCACATTTGCAAAGGCACAGGCAGAGCGGGGTTGCTTCCCCAAAGGCTTGTGGTTGAGCATTGAGATGGTTGGGAGCCAGGGTGAGAGCTGAGGAAGGCGAACCAGAAGCTTACCATCTAGGTCATTACGTGTTCCTAACCTGAACTTCCAAAAATATTGGGGAAAGTCTTTGACAGTGATAATGGGAATGGTCCTAACAGGGCCCAAGCAGATGGAGAGTCATTTCCTGGCTTGAATAGGGACATCTGCTCGTGCCAAGGACAGGCTCACCTTTGTCTGCCCCCCACTTGTTCTGATTCTCCGCAGAGTGTCAAGCACTGTGTTGACTGACTTGTCTGTGGTAGTTTAATAGTGTCTTGGTTTTCAGTGTGCATTTTAGGCAAACCAAAGCTGCTTTTGTGGCTCTTGTCTGAGTCCTAGGGAATCATACAAGTAGATCATGCAAACAGAACGGAACAGATCTTGGGCTTGGGGATGGCTGTAGTTGTTGGGGACCTGACCGTGTAACCAGCTGTTTGTCATATGAACATTATGCAGTGCCTGGAGGAACAGATAGAACGGGAGGGTCCCAGAAACGAGTGATCTCTGGAGCAGACATAGCTCCGTTCTGCTGTTTCCTTTCATGGCACGTTTGTTAGTGTTACCAGCTTCCTGTTTTAAAGTCGTAGGTTTTCAGTGAGTTTTAAAGTGACTCAGAAGGTAGATGTGGGACACATACCTGCAATCTCAGCACTTGGGAGGCTCAAAAAACAGTCAAAAGGATCCAGGACAAAATAACTTAGAAGCAAGAAAAAATGCACACAAACACTATTTGAGAACATTTTGTTTTGGGACAGAGATTGAGTTGGAGCGTTATGTCGGCAAACAGGTGCATTGTTTTTGACAAAGTAACAGGACGTAAACGGGAGGCAGGTCAGTCCATAGCACAGCCTTTCAGTGCCTGCATCACCATGGCCAGCTCTCCGTTTCACTGTAACCATGGAGCATTCTCCATTACAAGGAGATGGAAGCCAGCGGTGGAAACATTCGGGCATACAATGTGTGTAGTGGGTTTAAACTGTGGAGCTGGGAAATGGGGCTCAAGCCCTGGAACCTGTGTAAAAACGCCAGGCATGGTGGTTTGTACATATAATCCCAATGCTGGGAGGCAGGGAGAGGCTAGACTGTCTAGCCTAGTTGGTGAGTTCTGAGCCAATGAGAGACCATCTCAAAACAGAAAACGAGTGACGCCTGAGGAGCAGCAGTTGAGGATGTCATCTGACTTCCACACGTGTACTAACATGTACAAACTCTCAAATGCATGTGCACACACACAGTTGAGCTGAATTTCACTAATGGGATGTCTCCTGGTACTGTATCTGAGGAAGGTGAGGGGGAGCAGATCTGTCCATCAGCCCCACCAGCTCACAGACGGGAGTGGAACTGACTGACTGGGAAACTTATCTGGCTGCCTTCTCAGGCTCGAAATCAGCAGGGCCAGCGCCACTCACGCCTGTAAGTGAATGCAGTAAGAATTCTTTATAGTTATGTGGAGAGTGTTAGAGACTACAGCAAGGCTGCTAACATGTTGGTCTGGATGTGTAGCAAAGCAGTTTCCACCAAGGAGGTGCATTCTACAGAGCCATCTCCACCGAGGCTGGCTGAAGGCCAGAGCGCAGTGTGGGTAAACACACCACTACCTACACTGCTTACGCTAGTTCAGCATCATTCTGGATCAACTGTCTTGTCTGGTCCCAGCTGTGACGGAAGTTAAGACTGGTGCTTCTCACTGCACTGTTTTCTCATATAGTGTTTACTGTTTGAAAGGCTTATAGTCAAGATTCCCAGCAGGAAGAATTTCTGTATGTAAGATCTACATTCCTTGTCTTGTTCCCAGGAACTAAGCCAGGGCCAGAGTGTTGTATGCATTAGCCTTGCTGGTTTTCTCTCCTGTAGTCTTTTGAAATGGGTTTTGCTTTTGGCAGACTTGGGGTAACTGCTCACACAGAACGGCATTAAAGCAAAGAGTCATTATCTGTGTTCCAGCAATGACTTTTGTTTTTTACTTTTGGCAGCCGTAAAACTTCTCCAAGCAGCTGACAGCTTTAAAGACCAGACCTTCTTTCTCAGCCAGGTTTCCCAGGATGCCCTGAGAAGAACCATCTTCCCCCTGGGGGAATTAACAAAAGATTTTGTAAAGAAAATAGCTGCGGAGAATGGACTCCATCATGTGCTTCAGAAGAGAGAGGTAGGAGTGAGCGGCTTGCCGTTGATTCGTGAATGTTTCCATCCATGTTGTCATGGTACAGGCAGGGCCGGGCTCTGGCCCCTATTCCAGGACCCCATCGGGCCTAGCCACAGAGCACAGTTGCAGGTGAGGAGCACCTGAGGCCTCCCTTCTCCTTCCTGCTCCCTCTTGTGCCTGCGGTGGCTGACTGCTTTCTCAGCAGACATAGTAGCTGGCTTAGCCAGCAATGAGTAGGGCAGGGAGCAGCCATGCTGGTTCATTCCATGAGGCAGGAGTCTGCAGTCATCAGTACACAGTGCTGCCCATCCAAGGATACAGTAACAGACAGTCCATCCCTGTCTTCTCAGAGCTCCCTGGGAGGGACTATCACACACCTGCATCTTGGAAACCATGTTAACCCCTGTGGAGGGAGACCTGGGGGCCTGTGAGAAGCCACAGTAGTTAAGGTTTGATGAGAGGTTAGCTCAGCTGTAGTCACTACTTAGGTCAGACTTCTGGGAACAGGCATGACTGTGCCTTTTATCAGCAAGTCTACATTGCCAAAAAGAATGTCCCTTGCCTGTTCTACGTCTTCCCTGTTGCTCAGTTGATAGAATTTGTCCATGGTGGAAACTTAGGGAATCACTGCAGTATATGGGGAGATCCTGGTCTCATGGCCTTTGTTTGAGAGAAATGTACACTGAGGAATAATTGCAGAGCTACTTGCCCAGAACAGTCCTAGGGCAGTCAGCTTCTTGTCTAGACTATGCCAGGCTTAGCCAGCTATAGCCAGTCTTCATCCTGACTCCCCTGCTGCCCTGAGTTGGCCTGGCCCTGCTTCCTGCTTCTATCTTGGTCCCTGGCTCTCCAGCATTGAGCAGTCTAGGTTGCTCTCCTGAATTGCTCATGGGTTACATACAGAAATTCTTCCTGCTGGGAATCTTGACTATAAGCCTTTCAAACAGTAAACACTATATGAGAAAACAGTCTAGTTGCAAATGATGCAGTGTGTTTACACTGTAGCATCTACTTTGAAGCCACACTTGGCAAGACAAGACTTTGTCTAGGCCCTCAAGTTCTGTTTGTGTCTGCTGAGCTCTGGAGACTCCTGCAGCACAGTCTGCTCTCTCCCCTCCCAGCCCAGCCCAGCTCTCTGCTCCCTGGTTTGCCTCCTGGCTTCTGCTCACATCATGTTGGCCTTCCTCTCATTCCAGAGCATGGGCATCTGCTTCATTGGTAAGAGAAACTTGGAGCATTTCCTTCTTCAGGTAAGTGTCATCTGACATGAGTGGCTGTCTGCTCTGGGCCTGGGCCTCCAGTAGTGATGAAAACTGTCTTCCAGTATTTGCAGCCTCAGCCTGGAAAGTTTATTTCTATTGAGGATAATACAGTTCTGGGAACACATAAAGGTGAGTCCTGCCAGTTTTGGGAAGCAAAGGCCAGGCCTAACTCCTGTCCATTCCTTGAAGGGCTCATGGAGGCCTTAAGGGATAGGCTGGGATGGGTACATGTTGTATGAGTAGTCACTCTGACATTCGTGTGTGTTGTGATGCTGTATCTTGTGAACACTGGTGTTAATCTCTAGATTCAGAGCTGGAGTGAGAGAGTGTGTGTCTGTGTTACATTACTGAAAGTAAGGTGTTGATGCTATGGGATACTGCAGGAAGTGACTGGAGAAAGAACGTAGCTGACCTCATAGCCAGGTGACTGAGGAAGCACATGGGTGCCATTCACATAATCACAGAGCAAGGCCACCATGACTGCACTGTGCAGGGTAGGGACAGAGGCAAGTGCTCACAGCCCTTAGGTGGGAACAGAGGTCATATACTTCCTGAGACTTGATGTCTAACCTGATCTGTGGGACTAGCTGGAAAGACAGGGTACACTTTTTTCTTTTGCCATGCATGACCCCTGTGGAGGGAGCAGGGCTCCCTGGGAGTAGGGCGAGACCCAGCTGAACTGGGTGTTATATTGGAGAAGAGGACCTTGCTGGAGACAGTGCTGCTGTTCCTAGCATCCAGCAGTTAGGAGACCCGTGAATCCTGCCAGATTGCCTCTGCCAGGGCACGTGTGTTCCTGCAGAGGTAGAACTGGTGAGCAGGTGGCCTGCCCATGCATGAGGTGGGGTATGTTACGGATACCAGGAGTGTGCTTAGTAAGCACAAGACCTACTTTACGAGCTGCAGCCCCATGGGGGTTAGTGCTGGCATTTGTGCCAGGCTTAGTACCATCCTAGTCATTGTCATATCCCTCGAGTCCTGAACCCAAGGCAGGCTGTACACAGGTGTATGGTTAAGGCCTCAGCAATCCATAACCTCCCATTTGTGAGAGCTGAAGTGTGCCTTCTGGAATACTATTTCATAGGTTGGTTCCTGTACACTTTGGGCCAGAGAGCTAAGATCAGCGGCTTGAGAGAGCCATGGTATGTGGTGGAGAAGGATAGCACCAAGGGTGACGTGCTTGTGGTAAGTGAGGGTGGTGTTCGCTGTCTGGTGTTCCAATAAGAGGGGCAGTTTGCTGATTGCCAAGGGCCTGGAGCAGCAGACCTGCCCTCCATAGCTTCCTGGGACAGGTGTAAGGTAACAGGTCTTCATATGAAGTACTCACTAGGCTCCTGTTACAGCTGACAATGCACCGGTCATTGCACCCATTCCTAGAAAATCTGTCCTGTTTTGCAAAGGGGGATGAGACTCAGAGTGGGTAACTTGCTAAGGCCTCTCATGGAGAGGAAGTAGTCATTGTGGCCAGACAGCTCTCCCACCCATCCCTCCATGGAAGGGTCCTAGAAGTCCTTGTGGGCTGAGGTAGTTAGGTTAGGACCAGGCTATGCCCTCAGCTACATGGGACCCTGATCCATTCTGGTGTGTCCTAGGCCCTAGAGCAGAAATTCTCCAAGGGGGCTTTGGGGATGTTGACAGTAGCAAGAGATTTTGGATTATGATTTGTTGGGGACAGAGGAGTAGGTGCTACTGGCATCCTGTCTGTGACAGTCATTGAATCCCAGCTCCCAGGAGTGCAAGAGTGAGAATCCTGCTTGGGGCAGGCTGAGCTGCCAGAGTGCAGTCAGACACTGGAGGATCCACAGGTGCACAGGCCACAGACATCTTCCCAGAAGAGCAGCATGGGAAATGTCTACTCGGGCTTAAGTGTCTTTAACCATAAGCTCTCAGAGATGCCTGCTGAGAAAAGCCAGAAGGGTTATTACATTAAGGGTCAAGGTGTCTAGTGCTTCTGGTTCTGCCCTAGGGGAGACTTAGCTGCCCTAGGCAACACAAGGGTTCTTTGGTGCAGAGACTAGTGGTGAATCAGATGTGTATGGCCAGCCTTACACATCTGGAAGCATGCAGGGCCAACACCCTTCAGCCCCTGCTTTCCTCAGCCAGTTGTTGCTGGTAGGATTCATGGCCATTCCAAGAGGCCATTAACACAAAACAGTCTTCAGAGCATGGTGGGGGTGGCTAGAGGTGGGGGAGGGGGATCTCTCCTTTGTCCCCTGCTACTGCCTCATGGCCATCCCTTCTCTCTTCTTCCTTTTCTCATCTGAAAACCAGGGTGAGCGGAGCCTTAAGCTGATGAAATGATTTCTACCTGTGGGCTGACACATGAATGGGGCTGGCTTATAGTTAGTTATGGATGTGCCCTTAGTTAGGCTTGTTCTTAGTATGACACCTGCTGAGGGCTGCTCTCCTCAAAGACGTCTGTTCTCTGCTCGGCAGGCTCCCCGGGTAGACCACCCGGCTCTGTACAGGGACCTGCTCAGGACCAACAGAGTACACTGGATTGCTGAGGAACCACCTGCTGCCTTGGTCAGAGACAAGATGATGGAGTGCCATTTCCGTTTCCGCCACCAGATGGCACTAGGTGACTGGGTAGGAGGGAGCCCTTGTTGCTAAGCTCCCTGGGGTCAGATTAAGCTAAACCAGAGAGACTGTACACTTGAAGTATTCCCTTGAGAACATTGGAAAGTCCCTGTTATTAATATTGTAACTTCAGAAGTGGTGATAATTTGAATCAAACCAGAACTTCTGGGAAATTGGGTTCCAATATGAGGGGTTGGGTTACAGTATATTCTATTCTGAGGTGTCATGCCCATAGGCAGGTCAGATTTGAGCCGTTTTGTGCACTGTCCTATCCTTCAGCAGGCAGGATGTTGGGTGTCCCTGCACCCACAGAAGGCTGTCCCCTCTCCCATGGAGGGGTTGTGGTTGGCAGGCTCACGCCCATCTCATGGTTCTCCCCACAGTGCCCTGTGTGCTGACCCTCAATCAGGATGGCACTGTGTGGGTGACAGCTGTGAAGGCTGTGAGGGGCCTTGCCCTGGGACAGGTGAGTGGGTCATTGAAGGGGAAAATACCCAGTGGGGGTGAGCGGCTGAACATTGCTCTCATGGGACAGGTACTTTCAGCTCTGCCTAGAGTCAGGCGCGCATAGTGAGCCTCTCTCCCTCCAGTTTGCAGTGTTCTACAAGGGTGAGGAGTGCCTCGGCAGTGGGAAAATCCTGCGCTTAGGGCCATCTGCCTACACACTCCAGAAGGGCAAGAACAGAACCCGAGTGGCTCCTGAGGTCTCCAGTGACAGCCCAGGCCTGCAGCCCACATCCTGACGAAGGCCAAGGAGGAGGCGTTAGAGCAGAGTCTGCAGCAGGATGGTCAGTGATGGGCTTTGGTGCTTCCAGAATCAATGGACAGGCTGGCTGCAGAGCCAGGGCAGCCTGAGGAAGGAGCGTGTGTGCTGCTGCTCCAGGAAAGCAGAGGCAGGTGCTGGGTCTGCCCTGAGGGCCCTGATGGAGCTACTCTTCCACAGCATCCAGGAGGCCAGCGGGAACAGCATCAAATAAAACTGTCAAAGTCTGACCACTGTGTCTGGGGCTTGCCTGAGGCCAGAGTAGACTGCAGTGGCTGTACTCCTTACACAGAGCAGCAGGCATGGGAGGGCTATGGCCCACTTCCCCCTCCTGAGGCCTGAGCTCTACAAAGGGAAGGCAGAGTATCTGCACTAGGCCTTTCCTTGTCAGGAATGCTGACATGTGAGTTAGCCCTTCCCCTAGCAGTGCCCATATCAGGTAGAAACCAGTGTTTTCCTGTCACCTTGTCACTGGCTTGAAGTGAACACATGTGTGAGGAAACACACAGCAGAAGATGACCTTTACCTGGAGGGATGCATGAGTTACAGGCCTGAGCTGGCTCTTTTGTGCAGCAAAACCAGGTGGAGACCCTGGGGAAGGGGGCCAAAGGGAAAGGGGTGCCCATTACTTCTCTGCTCCCATTTTTCCCCTAGTGTAGCACCACTGGGCAGATGTGAGATAATACAGAAGGACAAAGGTCTTGAAAACTCACCCTTCTGGACAAGAACCTACATGGAGAAGGCTAGATGCAGCACTGCAGAAAGTAGTGCCTGGAGCCTAGCCAGGTCGCTTACTTGAGATTAGGGTTGGAACCAGGCCAGGCTCAAAACAACTCAGGGTGCCACTGGAGTTTTCAAAGCCAAGTGAAAAGATGATGGACAGAGCCCTAAGGTCACAGATGCAGCACTGGAAGGCAGATGCAGAAAAGAAGGTACAGTGCAAAACCAGATTGTAAAATTGAAGATCACACACAAAATGTAAGAAGCTCCCCAGATGTAGCAGCGTGTAGATGACAGGACAGAATGAGTGAGCAGAGACTTGGTGAGTACTCAGACCTGCAGAACCGGAGCGCTCAGTCGTCCCCACAGGGTCCTCACCACAGTACCAGGAGGAAAGGCAGATGCAGAAAACAAAGCCGAGGGCTGGAGAGATGGCTCAGAGGTTAAGAGCACTGAGTGCTCTTCCAGAGGTCCTGAGTTCAATTCCTAGCAACCACATGGTGGCTCACAACCATCTGTAATGGGACCCAATGCCCTCTTCTGAAGTGTCTGAAGACAGCAACAGTGTACTCACATACATGAAATAAATCTTAAAAAAAAAAAAAAAAAAAAAAAAAAAAAAAAAAAAAAAAAAAAAAAAAAAATGAAAAGAAAACAAAGCCAAAAGGCAGTGAAGTAGATTTGGAAGTGGCTAACGGTGCTTGCCAGAGCTTGGACTTGGCACCCACATAAGCTGTTGTGTCCTGCACCCCCATCTCCTCAAGGAGCAGAGACAGAAGTGGGGCTTGCTGGCTTCCAGTTTACCTGGAAAACAAAGCCAAACAAGCAAGCAAACAACCAACCATGAACCCCAGGTTCAGAGAGACCCTGCCTCAAACGGGTGGAGAGTTGTTAGGATCCTGAGGGCACTGATTGCCTTTTTCTGATCTCTAACCAAGCACCTTCTTTATTTTTCAGTGTCCCCTTGGCTGGAGTGATAACAGCCCAGTGGTTAAAAGCACCCATGGAAACACAGAATAAATCTTTTTAAATTCTCAGATTTGATTTAAAAAAAAAAAAAAAAAAGGCCCAGACTGAAGAACTAGAAAACTTGGGCAGGCCCTCCCATGTCACGGCAGGTCTGTGTATAAATAGAAAGTTATTACAACCCTCCAGCCCTCCATGGTCCCACCACCTGCATCCCAGGAGAGGCCTGAGGCTGTCCTCAGCAGTCCCGCCCATGCTGCCCTAGAGAGCAGGACAGTGGGAACAGTAACCACCCAGCATAGCATGGGTACAAATCCAGAATCTTAATTTATTATAGCTCCATCTCACCTGTGTTGGCATCCAGTGCTGAGCAGTAATAAATACACCTATTAAAAATCTCCAGTGTTGAACCTATAAAGTCTTAGGTCATAAAAAAAACAGTTTAAAACTGACAGGTTTTCTTTTGATAACAGTTGTGATCAAATTAAAACCTTCACCTTCTGAGGTGGTGTGGATTGTGGAATTGTGAGCAGTCACAGTGCTCCACCTCCTGGAGACTGAAACTCCCCTGTGCTGGTCATTCTGTGTATCCTTGCGTCCTCAGGCTACCTGGGCCTCCCTCAGCCTCTTGGCAGTGAGTGACCTCAGACGATGTCGATGTCGTGTAGGCTTTCCTCTCACCAGTCCGCCATTAGCAGTCCTGTATGCTCATGAGAGCACATCGTGTGGAGAAGCCCTGGCCGTTGGCCCCGTGTTTAGGCTCCCCATTCCGAGCAACTGTACACCTCATGTGCTTGGACACCTGCTTCAAACAACAATCCACGCTGAAGTAAACGTGTCTGAAGAACTCCAGGCTCTCAGTGGGCCGGTCATAGCAGTCCTTGGTGTGAGATTCCAAAAAGAATTTGGTAACCATTGAAAGCGGGCACTCTGGCTTTGTTTCTTTGCACAATTGGCCATTTGAAGCAGAGTGGTCAGATTTCGGGGGTGGAGCCCCTGCCTGCCTAGAGAGCCCTGGAGTCTGAGAAGTAAAACAGGAAGGAAGGAACGTGACAACGTGGAAGACCTCAGGGCTCCCTTGGAATCCACACTGGGCTGATGGGAAGGGCTCCAGAGCAGCCTCACTGCATCAGGAGTGAAGCGGGTACACAGGTGGGGGTGGCAGAGCGGTCAGGATTTCATATCAGCTATGGCGCCCACTCCTCTCAGGTCAGCCCTGTCCTGATCCATGAAGCTGAGCACACGCCCATGTGCTGTGTGCTCCAAAGGCCAGCGGAACACCCACACTCCCTGGCTGGAAGCAGCTGCAGAAGCTACGTCAACTTCACAGCCCATATGCTCCCTACCTGGGCACTGGGACCAGCTGTGTTGACTCATTGCAGATTCAAGTACAACTGTGCAAGCTTCTGTGGGCAATATACTGAGATGCCATTTCATGGCTCTCCAGTGTCTGCAAAGTCAGAACAGTGTAAAATACACACAGATTCCCATCTTCTCCCAAGTCCAGGGAAAGATTTATATGTATTTACAATTTTTAAACAGCAGTTTAAGACACGGGATGTCTTTGCAGAGGCACTGCTAGGCTGGTGACGATGAGCTTGTACCACAAGGAGAGGCCTTTGGGACAGCTGGGCCTTGACCTGTGTCCAGTATCTCTGAACCCTGGCAAGTCGAAGGGCCTGGTATAGTGATCACCAGGTCCAGCTCAGGCTCAATGGCTTCAGGTAGGGCCTCCTGTACAGCATGGTTTAGATTCTGTCTTCAGTCTAAGGACGGAGCTGTGCCAGCCTGAATGAAGTCTACGCCTCCCTCTAGAGACATGCCTGCGGCTTTGGCACTTTGTAGCAGAGTCTGGGCCCGAGCTCCTATGAGGGCCAAGAACTTCCCATCTGGACGTTCTGCGTAGAGCCAGCTGCTATTGCAGGGACCCTCACATGAGGGACCTTGCTTGCCCCGTAGGCAGCAGTCCCAGACTTCAAAGTCTGAAGGCTTGACTGGCAGTCTGTGGGGTTGACTGGGCCTCATGGTTTCCTGATGGTTCAAATTGAAGTCTCATTACTGCCTCTGTGTGTGGGAAGAATTGCCAGGCATGTGGAAGGGTCAGTGATGGTGGCAACTGCATGAATCCAAAGTCATTAAGTCATGTGTGAGGGGAAGCCTCGGGGCTCTAGGGACCCTGGATGGGAAAAGCTGTTGGCTCCCTCCCTCCCAGAGCCCTGGAAGCCAAGGCTACTTACTCTGAATCAGAGCCGTTGGCCTGGGCACTGCCTGTGTGTACATTCATAGCCATCCCATTGAGATGCTCACGGCCTGGCTCCCTCCTCGGAGTCTTGATGGTAATGACACAGTCAGTGGCATGGACACCATCACCAGAGCCAAGGGAGGATGTGCGGGAGGACGTGGGGCTCTGCTCACAGTCAGCCAGCTTCTCTCGCAGCCGGCACTTCAGTGGCTGCTCTGGCAGTGGTGGTGGGTAGGTGACTTTGTTTTTCAGGATGCCTGGGAGAAGGGAGACAACCACCAAGTCAGCCCAGGGAGACTCGAGTGCAGTGGGTCAGCAGGGGACAGATGGCGTTGAGCAAGTAAATGAGCCTGGCCTGGTTCTTACCAACTTGCCCAGGCTCCACCCAAACCTTCCATCGAATCCCTCTCAACCTGCTGAACAAGGACTCCTGCCCCTGTCCTATGAGCTGGGAGAGGGTTTACTCCAGGGACAGACAGCAGGGATCTCCTGAGGTACCTTTCCGCTGCTCCTGGGGCTGGCTGCTAAGCACAGCCACTGGCTTGGCCAGGACCCCACTTTCCAGGTCAGGGGGCCGGTCGCCACAGTGATTGCCCTGCGCCTGCCGGTGTAACTCCACGCTGACCTTGGTCTCCACCTTCAGGTGGGGCTCAGTGTCCAACTCCTCACTGTCACTACCAGCCAGGCTCTCGTCGGGCCACCCAGCTGGGACATGGTTGGCTAGAGCATCTGCTGTGATAAGAATTGACATTCTGTGACTTACAGCCACACCCCCATAATACCCAAGGCATGGTAGACCCCAAGAGTGGCCCTGACCTCATTTCTGGCTTGCAGAACTGGCAAGGCCATACTCTAAAGATGGAGACACTGAGGCCACATCTTGATGTTGCAGACCCAGGGATAATGTGTACCCAACACTGAGAGCCTGCTCTCTGCCTGCCATATCCAGCCCTCCACAATAATAGTCTGTGGAAGCCCCCAAATTTCTGCCACTGCCCAGTGGATGGTGTGGGCAAATTCCTGGGATTCATGTTCCTCTCTGAGCTGTCCTGTGTGGCTATTTCTCTGTTGGGCAGATCCTAGGTGACACCAGCCAGAGTTGAGGTATGACCATAGCCCACTGTTCACAGTCACTCTGACCTGTGTCTCTCCACTGCTTACCTTTTGGGGTGCTGTGGGTGGGGCCACCAGTTGGATTCCACTTGTCTTCAGCTTCTCCACCATCATCCTCGCTGTCTGATGTGTGTGAAGAAGCATAGGAACTACTGTGCTCATCCAGGGACAGCTCACTATCAGAGTCAGAGTCACGACCTGCAGGGGCAGCGTAGAGTCAGGAGCTCAGGTCCTGACTCCGACTTTGAGCATGAGGCCACCAGTGCTTTTCCAGGGTATACACAGCCCAGTATCTCAGAGGACAGAGGGTCAAGAAAGAGGTCACGAATGGGGAGGAGGGTGAAAAAGGACAGGGGACTTTGGTGCCTGCAGGGAGGACCATACCATGAGCTTTCTTGGAATTCCTAGGGATGAAGGACATGTCTGGTTCTCCATGGTTACCACGTGCTGGTCCAGAAGACACACTGAGTTTCTGGATCCCTTCATCCCTAAATAAAGTAGAAGTGGAGTAGGCCCAGCACTGTCTCAGAGTGACAGTGATGAGCTGTCCGTGTCACAGGAAGGCCACATGAGACTCTGGAAGATTCTCTATCAACAGCAGTGACTGACAAAACCTCCTCCTCCAGTAGATGGGGCAGACTGGGCATCAGGGTTCAAGGCATGGCATCGTTTACCCCTAAGAAAATGGTGAGTACGGAGGCCTAACCTGGTGGTACTGTCCAGCGAGGCCGTGGACTCGCCCAGGGCGGTGCGGAGCACGTCTGGCCCTTCGCTGTAGGTGTTGTTGCAGTTGAGGGAGCGCTAGCGGAGAAAGGAAGGAAGCTATTGGTGAGCAGAAGCCAGAGGTCTGCACTGCTCCGGAGCAGCCTCCATGATAGCACGGGGGAGGGGTGGACAGGACTGCAAAGTGGAGCCTTGTGGGAGAACATTCCCTGACCCACACAGAGTGGAAACCCCTCACTCCCTGTGGACACTGCTTCTGGATGTTACAGATCTCTGCCCTGGCCCCAGCTTCCAAAGCCCTTGCATTCAGGGCTACAGTTGGGCAAAGATGTCTCCAGGATGATTCTGCCCTGTTGTGTGTGCTAATATACGAGGCCCACAGAGCATAGTTTGTTTGGTCCTCACAGCTCCCAGGCCTGGACTGGAAGGGTCTCCAGTGTTCCTACCGTTAGCAGAGTGGCCCTTGTGGTGGCCGAGTCATCCAGGTGCAGCTTCTTCCCGGCCAGCACCGCCCTCAGGTGCTTCCGCACCTCCCTGTGGGTCACGCAGTGGAAGAGAAGGACAAAGATGCCCTGGAGAGAGATGGGCTTCAGGTCAGTGAGACTCTCAGGGTCCTGATGCCGCTGCACCAGGCTCCTGGCTGTCCACTGAGGAAAACCTAGCTCAGAGCAGTCTGGCTGACACATTCAGAAGATGCCCTGAGGTCCACCATAGTCTTCCTCTCCAGGGAGAGCTACGGCTCTCTTCACAGAGAAGCTATAGCAACTGAGACACCTGGACAACACAGCAGTCACAGCCTTATGGGCCATCAGGGGCCCCCAACATTATGCCATAAACTTACTAGGCAGTACTTGGGGTGAAACATAAAGGGTACTTCTACCTCCTGAGAACACCAATGGGCTTTGAGCCACCCTACAGTGGTGAACCAGGGACCAAGCTTTGTTCTGCCCAAGCCACGGTAAAGTCCTGACAGACTCAAAGCCCCAGGGCAGGGCTGGGAAGGGCTGGGCCAGGGGGAAAAACAGAACATAGGCTTCCTTCTCTCAGTGTGCAAGTACTGAGGCTTCCCTCCCCACCGCCTTCTCACTGCCCGCTGCCCCAGGACAGAGGTCACAGGCGACTCAACAGGCACCCACCTGCAAGCAGCTGAAGGCAGCAAAGAGGTAGTGAAAGCTCAGAGTGTCACTGTTTACCGCTAGTAGTCCCAGCAGCCAGGTGGCGGTGACCAGCAGCAGCAGGAGGAAGGCAGTCCTCAGCATGGAGCTGTGGGAAGGTTCATACAGATTGTCGTCATTGTCGTGTGTGTGTCTGTCTGGCCACCCACCCACAAACCCACCCCAAGCCTAGCTTCCACCACAGACTAGGCAGACAGGGGTTGTATTGGTGGAAATGTAGTCGTAAGAAGACAAATTCAATTAAAACAAATTAAAAAGAAAAAGGCATGAGTCTCCACCACCACGAGCCACTGCTTGCAATACTGCAATACTTGCAATACCCGTGACTCGGGCCCAGTGTCTACTATGCATGGCTCATGCTAGCTTCTTGAAATGTGAAAACCCAGAGCAGAGTGGCTAAGGCCAGAGGGAGGCAGACAGAGCCTGACTACCACGTGACTCAGGCAAATACCTCCCCCACTCTGCCTCAGTCACCCCATTAGTCAAAGCAGATGACACCAGCACATCCCCTCCACAGGGTTGTAGAAGAGCTTTGTGGCTGTGACGTAGGGTCAGAGTGAGACCTGGAGATAAAGTGGATGCAGGCAGGAAGCTGCAGCCTCTGTACCGGGACTCTATTTCCTCCCACCCTTTGTACTTTTGTGGGGCTGGCACCCTCCAGTGCCCCTTAGGGTCACCCTCTTCTCACCTTGGATACCATGCCAATTCTATGAGGTGTGGTGAGTCCTCATCCCCCATCTACAAACAGATACAAGCTCCATCCTAAGCTACATCCGGGGGTTTCCTTCCCTCCTAAGGCCCCAGTACCACCACCATTCCCAGCCTGAACATGTCACCCAACACTAACCTCTCCTACCCATGATCCTTTTCTTCCTCCTGTTCCTATGGCCCAGACTACCTCAGGGCCTGAACCCACTGTCATCCCCTCCCTGCTTGGCTAGTCAATACCACATCTCCCACATCCATGCCACCTGTGACCCTGGAACTCCGGTGCTTGCCCTAAACCCCCAGGCTGACTCCCTGGTAGGTATGTGGCTAACAGCCCAGCCAGCTGGGGGATGGGCACTTTCATGAGACCCTGCCCAACATGAACTTGCTATCTTTGGGGTTTCTCAGGGGCCAGCTGAAGGACCTGGTGAGTTAGTTGGCTTGGTGGGTGATATGTCCCACCCACTCAGCCCCGACTTACACAACCCCCTTTCTTTCATAATAGTGATGCTTTCTTTGGCAGGAAACCTTTGCAGACAGGACGAAGATGACAGTGTTGATCTAGGAAACAAGAACGGCAGCTTCTGGTCATGGACTTTTCTGCTGTCTCCAGAATGGATCTTCCCCAGCCAAACACATATCTTTATCCATGTTGGGGTGTGTGTGTGTTGGGGGGGGGGCGGACAGGAGGTCTTGGCCTCAGCTGGATTAAGCAAGTCCATGCTATGGTCAGCCTTAGCCTGCTACTCTAGGCCATCTATACATGGAGGTCATCCACTGGGCATGAAATGAGCAATGGAACCTGGGGGTTTGAGGATATGGCCCCAGAGCAGCCTGGAAACTGCTGGCTGTCACTACAAGGAATGTCCTTCTTGCCATCCCAGCCACCTCAAGGAACTGTTGAGCCTGAAGCACCTGGACCCCTGTATCCTGAGTGGTATATCTGGGGACTCAATACTCACGATTATAACCGTTCCGACAGGCCCAGCAAAGCTCCAGATCAGGGTATCCTGAAGGGACAGCCAGCAGAAGTCAGGGTTTCCGTAACCCTGAGGGTCCAAGCCAACAGCTAGCCCTGTGCACATTGGAGAAACGGAAGAGTGAAGGTCACAGACCTGGCTAGCCTCTACCTTACCCAGAAGGAGAGCTGAAGCCAGACAGGCAGGGCCACTCAGAGACCCCCAAAACACCCTTATCAGAGATCCAAGAAACCAGACTCCTTAAACTAAGGGGCTGGCTACTTCCTACGACCCAGGAGGCAGCTGCTGCCTGTAGCTAATAACTTCATCTGCCTGAGGACCCTTGAACATAATCTTGATATTTTTTAATCTTGATATGTTTTTAAAAATAAGTAAACTCTGAAGAGTAAGTTAGACCTCTGAACTGTCTAAATCTAGGTAGCAAAGCCCTCAGGAGGCATTGGCATTTCCCACTCAGAAATCAACAGAGGTGGCAGGGGAGGCCTTCCACTGACACCTCAAGATGGCTTCTACACCAAGGAATGAATAATAATTTTCTAGTTATTCTCAGGATGACACCTGACCTTGGAAGAAGATAACACCTCTGTCAAGCAACAAGAGGCAGCTGCCGCCCTTCCCCTACCACCCAGCCTCCATGTTTCTGAGAGTATGAACATCACTTAGGGTCCCTTGGAGTAGGGATGAGTTACATCAGAACCCTAGGGGCCTTGGGAGACTTTGTTCAGAACCAGGGGCATGCCAGGAAGGGGGTTCATGCCCTCCTATTGAGAACAGAAGTGTGGATCTTTTTCAACAGGGGGCAAATGTTGGTTTTCTATAGTTATTGAAAAGTGTTGGCCAGGCTGATGGCAAATGCCTCCAATCCCAGCACTCAGGAGGTAGAGGCAGGCAGATCTCTGAGGTCAGGGCCAGCCTAGTCTACAGAGCAAATTCCATGACAGCCAGGACCACAGAGAGAAACCCTGTCTTCACCCCACCCCCCACCCCCAAGCACAAAGTATGCTAAGGAAATCCGCGCACAGCAGTCTTCACTCGGATGTCATACAGCTGTAACATTGATCTATTATACTGCCATGTCCTTCCATCCATCTGAGCCCTCACAGGCTCACCCTCCTATTCATCTGTTCATTTCCCTCCTCCCGTGATTTGAGTAGAACTTCTTCCAATTAGGCTCTGCACAAAGAACCCCAAGCCCTCTGGTCCTGCAGCTCATGCCTGACCAGAGAGACCTATCTCCCCACTGGTCGGGAGTAGCTATGCTTCTACACACAGCTAAATGTAGAGGGGTCGGGAGAAAGAAGACAGGTGGCTCAGGGGAAATGTGCAGTTTAACACAGGTCATCCTGGCAGAGCTACGCTGTGTGTTCTTACCTGTGACAATGGCAGGGATGCCCCAGCCCACCACGTGGTAGAACCGCATGGGCCCCGTGTCGATGTTGCGCACTTCTGTCAGCATGCGGTAGACATGCAAGTTCTCCACCAGGGTCCAGGCGAAGGTGGCCATGGAGACATAGTGCAGGAGGATGGCAACCACTGTGCAGAGAAACTGGGTGGAGAGAAGCAGGCTCAGCATGCAGCCCGAGGCCCTGGGACCACGGAAGGGGCTGTCTGGCAAGCACCCTGTAAAACTGCGACAGGGGATCCTAAGCCTGAGGGTGACCCCTCCTCAGAAGCTAAATCATGATAGAATCAAAGAGCGAGCAAATCAGGGTGTTCAGCAATGGCAGGGTCTCTAGTGTCCCCCAAAGGGCAGCAAAGCTCTAATCTTCCTGTATAACAAAAGGAAGGGCTAAGGGTGACCTGGGGTCACTACCAAGAGTGGGTGTAATTCAGGAACAGGGAATGATGGGCAAGGCACTAATCTTTTTGAGAATCTGAAGATAATGTATTTTTTGAGTTTGTTCTAATTTTTAAATATTTACTTCAGATTATTATTATTATTATTATTATTATTATTATTATTATTATTATTTAATGTATGAGTGCTCTGCTGCATGTACACCTGCATGCCAGAAGAGGGCATCAGATCCCCTTATAGATGGTTGTGAGCCACCATGTGGTTGCTGGGACTTGAACTCAGGACCTCTGGAGGAGCAGCCAGTGCTCTTAACTGCTGAGCCATCTCACCAAACCCTTCTTCGGGTTTTTATTTTAAAAGCACTATGAAGTGATCTGCTCAGGCTGAAAGTTCCTGAATTGAAACCTCAGCCTGTGTTCCCAGAAACACCAGCCAGTAGGTGCAGCCGGGGCCATGGAGGCATTTCTTCCAGGGGCCTCTCTGTCCAGTAGGAACAATGTCATGATGTTTTCTACAGATCCAAGACCACAGAAGGAGGTGACTCTTCTACCTGTCTGCGGCTATGTGTCGGGCCAAAGGCCATGTGCTACAAATGACAACTCAGCATGTGCATTGAAGGACAGCATTTATCTCCTTGAGTAGTGAGTCAGCAAGGAAACCAGCTCTGCCTGCTGGGGTATAGAAGACCCAGCAGTATCAGGAACAAGATCATGGGAGAAAGGACAAGGGACAAGAGACAAGGGACACTGAGCTCTCAGAGTTCAGCCTAAGGGGCCATTAGTATAAACCTAGCCTCAGGCGTTCGACAATAGGACCTGAAGATGTAGCCCAAGGGCATCTGCTCATGGGCCTTTTGGGAGATGTGCCCTAGCTACCAGGCTAGCCCGCTGGAAGATAACGGCAGGTTTCCCAACAGGAAGTTAAGCCAGGTAGGGTAGAAAATGAGAGGAGACAGGGAGGGATGGTGGGGGGTAGGAATCTGGCTCTATTCACATTGGCCACCTGGATAAACTCAGGCCATATCCACAGCTTACCCACGGACCCCTAACCACAACTGACCCCACCCACAGCGAGGCGAAAATCACCTCCAGATTCCACCCTGACCACAAGCACCGTCTAAGCCCACAGCTGGCCACATCCTCACCAAAGCCCACTCCTGACTGGTACACCCATGTATGGGGGCCACACTGGCAGCCCAGTCCTAAGCTCTGCCCTTGACCATAAGCCTGGCATCCTCTGGGTCTTCCCTGAGCAGAGCACCACCCCCACCCCCACCCCAGGTTCATACGGATAGGAAGAGAGCCATAAACTCAGCCTCACACTAGACGTGGCTATGTTCAAATCCCGGGCCACTGCACTCTGAGGAAAGTCAACAGAGCACAGGCTGGAGGGTAGCGTGGCAGAGCCACCTGCTGCCAGGTCAACCCCCAGGGGAGCCACACACTCTCCAGAGATGATACCCAGACAGTGCAAGGGACTTGTGTGAACATGAACACTTGTCACCTACATTGCAAAGCTGAAGACAGAAATGGCTACAGCTGGGGCATGCTCTCTGCTGGCATCAGAATGCCAGCTGTAAGGGGCAAGTCTGAGCTGGATTTACCTACACCATACGCCATTTCCATAGTGGGAAGTAGGGCTGGTTCACTCAAAGACCGGGGTGAAAAAGTTGGCTGGCTGTTGCTTTAAATGATGCACAAATCCCCCAAAAAGCAAAACAAAACACCACTTGAAAAAGGGTTGGAAATCGACAACAGGATCTGGCGGGGTTGTGTGGACACGCTTTTACGCTAAACATACTTGCTTTTCCAGAACAGAACAAACACACACTAAATCAATTTCAGCCTGTCAGGCTTCTGGGAGATAAACAGCCTCACCCAGAGATACGACTGTGAGTTTAGATAAAACTCAGAAAACCCAGGCACTGTGCCAAGCCCCTGCCACTGCACACCGTCCTCCTGGGGTGCATTTGCCTGCTCTGTGCTCCCTGGTGCCCTAAAGTCCTTGTTCCAGCAGGTGCTGAGTCAGAAATAAGCCTTGGCCTCTCAGTGAGTCACATGCCATGCTTAGCAGCAGAGGACTCGAAGCCATCAACGGTACTTTCCTCTATCCAGACCCTGAAAAGGCACACCTACAGGACCGTCAAAAGGAGTCTCAAGCTTACTGAGCCTTTGCACAGGCCTCCTGTGTCCACACCTGAGAGAAGGATCCCATATCCATGCCTGCTCTGTGAGGAATATTATCTGGCCTTGGGAAGTGGCAAGGAGGTTTGGTCCTGGTTCATCTGACCCAACCATGTGCTTCTGTGACCCTTCAGGAAAGCCACCAAATTTGTCAATAGGACTGGGTCAAGGATGGCCTGGGAAACTGTGCCTAGGAGGTAGCAGGGTCTGTCCTTTTTCCTGATGGATCTTTGCCATGCAGGAAGGTCTCTGTGCTGGCTGGAAAACTCCGGCTTTGCAGCCTTCTTCCCACTTCTATCCCAGAGCCTGACTTGGAGGTCCAAGTCTCCATGTCTGGGCTCTGTGCTTTGCAGCCTGGGTAGCTGTGTCCAGCTGCCACCTACTCATCCCATTAGCAGCAGCTGCATCTACCCTCCTCCATCCAGAACTCTTAAAGATCACCCTAACACCTTCTCTCTTCTTGCCCTAGTCTCTGTTCTGGTCCTCAGCTACCAGGCCTGTGTTGGAGCACAGAGCTCTGGCTGGTTGCCATAGCACTCCAGAACATGATACAACCTATACACAGAAGACGGTGCTCTGACCAGTAACTTACATCACTCCCAGCTCCCAGCTACTGATGGATTGCTTCACTACCTGTTCCTGTGTCCTTCCTGGACACCCTCCACTGGGTGGCAACAAGTAGTCTCACACAGCTCACTTCTCTGACCCAGCTCCCCACCAGCCAACAGGTAGAGGGTGGGAGGCATTCCTCAATCATGGTCTTTGGTAGGCTGAACGTACAGTTGCATTTTCACATCTAAGGGCTCCAGAAGCAGGGATGGCAAGTATCTGGGATAAAGGGGATCATACATACACTAAGTGTGCATCATTCCCACTTCACGCTTCTCCTGACAGTACAGCCAACCCAGCAGCAAGCCACACAATGCTTGTCTCACGTTGCTATCAAGCAAACCCAGGATCACTGCGACATCTGCAAGAGCAAGTGCCGTGTGCGAGAGCCACCTTGTCTGACACGTCTTCTGGGTTGATATCCATGGGGCCCGAGACAAGTACACAAGTGGCAATAACTATCACTGGGAGACCTAGGTGAGACCTAGGGAACATCTGACAACAGCAACAGTGCTATGTAGGACACCACCCTGGACCAGACGCTGCTGCACGTGGCAATGGTGTCTGGGTCACTGCATGCACAAGTGAAGGTCTGCTGACTTGTATTCTCTCTCTAGGCTGTCAGTCACTTCAGCCACAGGTATGAAATAGCACACACACAGTGTGTCCTGTGCAAGTCCAGGGCAGGCAACACATTTAGAATGGGAGGGTGATAGCCCTCACCTAAGTCTACACGGCAGAGGCTTCCTTGAGGTCTACAGGAAGGTGGCACTAAGGTAAGGGCCAAGTACCTTCCAGCTCTACCCGCTCCACCTGAGTGGCCTGTGGATAACTCCATCTGTCAAGATCACCGTCCTTTCACATCTACCCCTCAGCTCCAGGGGGGGATGGGTGGACCCTATAAGTGAGCCTCTGGCAGAGTCCTCATAGAGCTGACTGGCAGTCACCTTCCCTCTCCAAACTCTCAACAAGTGGGCTGGACCTCACATACTTTGAAATTCTCACTTGTAAATATGGAAAAATGGGAGGAGGGCACACAGCTGGTTATAGCTGGGGCCACCCGAAGTCACAACCCTATTGTGTACCATGGTTTTGCTGCCATCAAGGACCTTGCCACCATCAGAGAGGCATGGACCTGTCCTACTCCTCAGGGGTGAGCCTTTTTATCCGGAGACACCATTGCTGGACACCAGTCCATCCCAGAGCCCCTGTCACCGGGAGGACAAATGCCACAATCACCACTGGACTATGAAAGCTGCCCAGCCCCACTCAGGGTAGCTCAGTCATAGTCAGCCCTTCATTCATTCCCAGCCTGACTTAATACGCTCTTCCAGGGACGCCCTCAGCCTTCCACTCCTGCACCTCTTATGTTCAGGTGCATGGCCAGTGTGCAGGGGTATGGTTGCCTTTTCACACAGGCTGCCGAGCCCCTGAATTATTCACAGGATTTTATCTGTAAGTTGTTTTAGAATTTCCTGTGGAACCCAACATGCCAATCACGTCGTCTGATAGGAGTCTTGATTCTTTCTCCCTGTGTCCCTGTTGAGGTTTTCCCTCCCACACAGTAGTGAACAAAAGACCACAGTAAGGCAGGGTCCTGCTGTTAGGAACCGCAGTTAAGACTGTTTTCTCCACTACTGTGCTAGTGTGTGTGTGTGTGTGTGTGTGTGTGTGTGTGTGTATGTGTGTGTATGTCCTAGTGTATGCTAGTATGTGTATGTACTAGTGTGTGCATTAGTGTGTGCATGTGTGCGTGTGCATGAGTGTGCAAGTGTGTGTGTGCATGTGTGTATGTGCTATTGTGTGCTAATATGTGTGTATATGCGTATGTGCTGGTGTGTGCTTGTGTGTGTGCTAGTATGTATGTGCTAGTGTGTGCGTGTGCATGAGTGTGCAAGTGTGTGTGTGCATGTGTGTATGTGCTAGTGTGTGCTAATGTGTGTATATGCACGTGTATGTGCTGGTGTGTGCTTGTGTGTGTGCTAGTATGTGTATGTGCTAGTGTGTGCATTAGTGTGCATGTGTGCATGTGCATGAGTGTGCACGTGTGTGTGTGCATGTGTGTATGTGCTAGTGTGTGCTAATATGTGTGTATATGCGTGTGTACGTGCTAGTGTGTGCTGGTGTGTGTGTGTGCTAGTGTGTGTGTGTATGTGCTAGTGTGTGCGTTAGTGTGTGTGCACGTGTGCATGTGCATGCGTGTGTGTGGGGGTGCTTCTTATCCCAGGTTAAGGAGTTCCCTTTTCTCCTGTCCCCACTTCATGCTAATCATGAATGAGTGTAAAAATTATCAATTGTTTTCTGCATTAAGAAAAATCTTTTCTGTTGGGCAGTGGTGGCTCACACCTTTAATCCCAACACTGGGCAGGCAGAGTCAGGTGGATCTCTAAGTTCGAGGCCAGTCTGTTCTACTGAGGGAGTTCCAGGGCAGCCAGAGCTGCACAGAGAAACCCTGACTTGAACTCCATCCTCCCCACACTAAGCCCAAAATATACGTTTTGAATGTAGTGCTAGGAATGTGGTTCAGTGGTTAGACCGCCTCATATCGGAGGCTGCAGGTTCAGTCCCCAGCATCACCAGCATCAGGTAGCTCAGGCACATAGGGCTGTAATCCCAAATACTCCAGAGGTAGAAGCCAGAGGACCCGGATTTCAAGCTCACGCTGGGCCTCAGCTGCACAGGGTCACCTGGGCTACGTTAGCCCGTGCCTCAGCACAGCAAAAGGAAACCTGGAGTATTCCTTCTATGTGGAGACGAGAAAGACATTTATAGGTTCATGTGCTGCTGAGTCACCTTCACAGCTGTCCTAAGAGAAACCCAGCTGCACCGTCATCTCCATATAGATACCGATACGTTTGTTCCCAGTACCCGTCTTCCTTATCTTAGAGGGGAATGTACTGTTCAGCCACAGATCTACTGCCACGCTTCCCAGATTGCTCAAGCTGCTGTCTTGTCTCCTCTCTCAGCTCCAGTGTGTTATCTGCATTTTTCCTCTACCTTGTTCCCATTAGAGAGTTTCCCTTTGAATAACACCTTATGGCTAGTTATCTTCTTACCCCTTCCTTTCCGCTGAGTTGATTTCTGTTTTATTCTTCCCTTTCTAGACCTCCTCAAGATCCCAGTGTTCTTTGGCTAAAGACCCTTATCTCACTGGATTTCAACCTTTTTCCTTTAAAAAAAAAAAGTTTATTTTTATGTCTATGGGTGTTTTGTCTGCATGCACCTGCACCATGTGTGCAGTACCCATGGAGGCCAGAAGAGGGCAGCAGATCCCTGAGACTAGAGGCACAGTCCGTTGTGAGCCACCAGTGGGAACTGGGAATGGAAACCCAGTGCTTGGGAAGATCAGCTTTCCAGCCCCCACTGCCTTGTTTTCTTTTAGCATCAGCAATGTGACTCTATATCAACTCTATATCATGCTGCAACTATACCCTGCAATTAGTATTTTTAGTTACGTTTCCTTATTTTGAGTGTGTATGTGTAGAGCATGCATGCCACAGGAACGTGTATGGAAGACAAAGGACAGCATGTGGGAGTGTGCTCTATCCTTCTACTGTGTGGATCCTCAACTCAGGTCATCCAGCTTGGCAGCAAGTTCCATCATCCACTGGGCCATCATGCCTGGTCTGCAAGGTCAGACGTCATATTTCCATTAACGTTTTTCCGTCATTAAGATTCCTAAACATTTTTCTCGAACTCGTGTCTTCTAAAGGTATATTTTGAGTTTGTCCATTAGGTACATAGAAGAATAGCAGGCGTCGACTGTTTCCGTGTGCGGACCCCAGGGCTTATTCTGTAGCTGCCTGCTGTTCCTGGAGGAACCATTTATCTTCAGTTTCATAATCAGAGATTCTTGGGTTTCTCTGGGATGCCACTGTCTGTCATATCTCATGACTCTCAATCTTTGTGCCCCTTACAAATGTCCATGAGCGGCCAGGGACCCTGTGAGGTTCTGCAATGCCTCATGGGCTCATACAGTTCTCTGGGACCCAATGCAACAGCCAGCCAGGCTACCCAACATCCAACAACACTGCATTTAATCAGATCAACTAGAGCCTCCCTGACTTTCCCCTCCACGCCTCTTCCTCTTCCCTACCTGCCCTCTCAGCAAGTGCCTTTCTCTTTGGTCCTATACACCCCCCCCCCCCAAACCACTTCCTAGTTCTATGCATTTGTTGCTCCTTCTTGAGCAAAGCCCAGGGTTATTGTGGGCGTGGAGAATACTCTCCGCTAAAGCTACTGTAGCCCACAGGATTCTGAGATTTAGCACATAAGTACGGCACCTTGATGGTTAATTCTAATTGTCAACTTGACACAAAGGAGAATCA
Source organism: Arvicanthis niloticus (assembly GCF_011762505.2). Lineage (NCBI taxonomy): Eukaryota > Metazoa > Chordata > Mammalia > Rodentia > Muridae > Arvicanthis > Arvicanthis niloticus. Next base: position 60,646,858 of record NC_047670.1, read on the forward strand.
CCTAGGGAGGAAGTCTCAGTGAGGGATTGTCAACATCAGGTAGGACTGTGAGCGTGTCTGTGTGGAGGGGTTGTCTTGACTGTTAATAGATGGGAGAAGACCAAGCCCACCATGGGTGGCATCATTCCCTAGGCAGGGGGCCTTGGACTGTATAAGAGTAGAGAAAGATAGCTGAGGACTAGACATTCGTGCACTTATTCTCTCTTTGCTCTTGGGTGTGAAGTGACTAGCAGCAGCCTTGAGTTCCTCACAGTGGCCAACTATGGCGGGGAATCATGAAGCAAATAAACCCTATCTCCCTTAGGCTGCTTTTGGTCAGGGTTCTCACAGCAAGAAACAGAACCAGTCCAGCACCTATGAAACCACTAAGGCCTATGTCAAGAGGGTGAGACTCACTGTGCATGTGGCCTTTGAAGGACCCTATGGGTGCCCTAAGAGGGAGGTCCCCACAGGTCATACAGCCTTGGCCTCTCCAGAGATTTCCCAGACACAATACCCTCAGGAGACAAGATGAACTATTCCACTGCTCCATGGTGACTGAGAGCACATCCAGGGGATAGCATGGGGCACACTCAGGGTAGCCCAGGGGATAGCATGCCCGAGTGGCAGCACTCAGGGTAGCCCATGGTGGATTGAGGGGAGTGGTCTCACCGGGTTCTCGGTCTGGTTGATCCCGACCATGAAGATGAGCTGGGAGAAGAACAGAGCCGCGATGAGGTTCTTGTGGATGCTGTGCAGGTTGGAGCGCAGTGTCCGGACGAGGGAGAGCAGGACAAAGGCCACCAGGAGGGCCACCAGGGACAAGGACAGGGCGGCATAGGTGATGATCTTCAGGGGCAGAACCTCTCCGTGCTGTAAGTGGGTTGGTTAAAGAGAATGGGGAGCTGGTGCCGATGGACATTTGAACAAATACTGTGACGAACGTTAAATAGTGAAGACCGGGAGGGGACCAGGTGACTAGTTAGGGATGGTGAGCAAGCTGAGGATGGATGAGTGGTGGCAACAACTGCCCAGCAAGGGGGATGTGCCAATACAACCAGCCCACGCAACATATATTAAGCCAGTGTGGCACATGCATTTAATCCCAGTACTCAAGAGGCAAAGATTTCAGTGAGTTCAAGGCCAATCTGGTCTACATGACACCCTTCCTCAAAAACATTTAACCCTTCCACATAAGTCCTGCTGACAGGAACGACTAAGAGTTGTTTCAAATCCTGAGGCAAAGATTAGCCAAAGGGACTCAGTTAATACAAACCCCTGCATCCCCACTCAGCCAGTCACAGCAGACTCTTTACAAGGAGACCTGGGTAACTTGTGACACAGCACCTCCCTGCTGATTTAACACACGGTAGGGGCTGTCACCTATCGATGGCTGCATTATCTCACGTGGTCTTCAGAGGGAAGCCATGAAGAGAATAGGTACAGGGTAGGCACAGATGAGGAATGAAGTTAGCAGGGCCTGAGCTCCCTCGGTAGCCTGACTGAAACCTCAGCTCAGGTAACCTGGATCCTCAGCTTATTACTCTCAGCTTATAGCCTCCTGAAACTGAGGGTGACTAACCTGTCTTTAGACTGAGATGGACCATCCTGAGACTGAGATGGACCATTCTGGTGAGTCTTCAGGCATATGCTTAGTGTGACTCAGAGTCCTGGGCATTTTGGGTACAGGTTATCCAGCACTTTCCAAGGAGGCAGTGACATAGAGCTGTGCACTGTGGCTGCACAGAGCCTGCTACTACCCCAGGCATCAATCACACCACAGTGGCTGGCTCACATTCTCAAGCTGCTTGAGATACCAAAGATATCACCACTCTGTCACTGGCTTCCTCTCCTCACACCTTTGTCCTTGGGGGCAGTGTGAGGCCCGAGAGACCTTCACATTCAAACTGGTAGTAGCATGAGCTAGCATGGCTGGGGGATCCTGCCCTGAGGGGAGGTAACATCTAGAAACTTCTGAGCCTGGGGGTTAAGATTTTTACCATTGTGTTGGTTGACTTTTGTCAAGTTGACACAAACTTAGACAGAGCTGGGAAGAGAACATCTTAATTCAGTAAATGCTCTATAGGCAAGTCCGGGGGGAGGGGAGAATTTTCTTGATTAATAATTTATGTGTAAGGGCCCAGCCCATGGTGGGTGATACTACCTCTGGGCTGGTGATCCTGGTTTCTGTAAGAAAGCAGTCTGAGCAAGCCAAGGAGAGCAAGTCAGTAAGCAGCACCCCTCCATGGCCTCTGCATCAGTTCCTGCCTTCAGGTTCCTGCCCTGCTTGATTTGAGATCCTGTCCTGATGTCCTATAATGATGGACTATGATATGGAACTATAAGCCAAAATACACCCTTTCCTCTCCAAGTTCTTTTTGCCTATGGTGTTTCATCACAGCAAAAGAAGCCCTGAGAAACTATCTGACACCTTCACTAACAGCTTCATAACCTGGGCTCTTTGAAAAGTTTTGTTTACCTGTTTGTTTAGACAGGGTCTCACTCTGTGGCCCTGGCTAACTTTGAACTCGCAGCAATCCTTGGGCTTAGCGTCCCAGGTGCTGGGATTACAGGCCCTGTCCAGTTCTAACCTCCCCTTTAAAACATCACATTTAGTTATGTATATTTGTAAATTGTGCATGTGTGCAAATACACGGCACAGCGCATGTGTGGAGGTCAGAGGACAATTTGCAGGAGCTGACCCTCTCTTCTAGGGGTGGAACTCAAGTCATCAGGCACCTTTACCTACTGAGCCCTTTCACTGGCCCTTAAAGTCTTCTCATAGACCTCTTCCAACCGTTGCTAAAATGGCTTTCAACTGGCACATTTGGTTTGCTCAACATACAAGGAAAATGGGGTCCTTGAGAGTGCGGGTTGGGGACTACACTTCCAGTTGCAACAGGGATTAATCCCCAGGCTTGCCAGGGGCTTGGGGGTAGTGGTAAAATGCCCACCTCACGTCTAGAAATGTCCATGAGCACCGCGCAGCTGGCAGAGTGGCTACACTGGCATGTGACATGGGTCCGGTTTCTTGCCAGCAGTTCGCAGCCCTTGGCTGACCACCCTCCGGTCCCACCAATGCTGTGGAGAAGAGGAAGAAGGGAGTGAGCCCGGTCCCTTTACCACTGAGATAGTCTGGAAGCTGCCTTCATTCAGCCCCAGGGTCTCTGAGGATGTCGTGACATCACTGGATCTAGTTGCAAAGGAATAAGCAAAGTGTGTAAAGAGCCGCCACCCATGGGTGCCTGGTCTCACAGCCTCGCGGTCAGCTCCCAGCCCGAACCCTTCACCTTCTTCACTACACTGAGGACCATGGCCACTGTCGCCAAGGACACAGTCCTCACAGCCTCTTGGCACCACGTGAAAGCTTTCCTTTTCCTTTCATAGCTGGTCCAGGCTCTCAGGAGCACCTCTGAAGTTCAAAGGTTATGTGCCAAATACAGAAAACTCCAAAAAAGAGCAGGCCCTGTGGCCAGAGGCAGCAGTCAAGGCTGAAACAGCCGCTTTGTTCACCAGCCATACAAGGAGCCTCAATGACTTTGGCCATAAACATCTCTCCATTGTCCACTTTCATGTTCACGTTGCACAATGCTTTATAGGAGCTGCCTGGAAGCCATGGTCCAATTACTGCTCCCGCTTCCCTGACGGAAAGCCCCAAATAACAAGTTGTTATGAGGGCCCTGCCCCTCTTCAGCGCTGGGAAAGTCCTGTAATCCCTCTGATCCTCAGTTTACTCATCTGTAAAATGGGGTGTGACGGTTGACAGGCTTGCCAGGAGTGCTCAGTTCTAGGGATCATGGTAGCAACACAAAGCACAGGGCAGATCACCAGAGCCAAAGCTAATTGCCATGATTCAAACAAATAGCCAGAGACAGACAGCCGTGCCTGGCAGCCGTGGGGCCCACATGCCAGACACCAACGCTTTCCTTCACTTTCCCCTTTGTGAGCCAAAGATCTATTATGCCCCAGAGTCAATGAGCTTCCCCTATAAACTGGCATTTGGAAAGTACAGAGACAGAGGAAGATGAATGTTCTTGTCCAAGCATGTGCCTGGGCACTCAGCACAGGCTTGTGTGGTAGCTCTCCTTTCAATCCTGGAGAACCATGTCGTGGGGAATGTCCCTGCAGTAGGAGCTTATAGATACACACATTTAGCCCAGCTGTAGGCATACAGAGAGCACTTGGGCTCTGACCCCCTGAATCCTAGGCTCCTTGTGATGAAGTGTCTATGTAAGGGCATCTCAAATGAGACCAAAGAGAGGGGCAAGGAAGTGAAGGCCCAGCACCTCCCAGGACTCCTATAGCTAAAAAGACAAATGGCCACCGGCTTTAGCCACAGACAGGCCACCAGCCTTGGAATCCAGTGCCACACAGGCACAGGGAAATAGCATCTTACATCTTTTAAAAAAATCAACCATCCTCCCTTCCTTGATTGCAGGTTACACACACCATGACTCTGGTTATTTTTGGAGTGTCTCTGATGACTCCTGGGACAGGCCAAGCAAACCCTGCTGCAGAGGGACAATCACCTGGGACCAACACTGCTACTTCTCTGCATGAGTTTCACCTCTGAGTCGCATATCCTGCAAGTGGCTTTGCATGGCAGAGACATGGGTGCTCGTGTTAACTACCGTATTGCAGGTGTTCTATAGACGAGCAGCCCATCTCAACTGTGGCCTTCTCAGGGAGCCTTGTGTGTGTGTGTGTGTGTGTCTGCTTCTGTGTATTTTGTGTGCACCTGTGTACTTGCCCTAAGTATTCCTGCATGTGTATGTGTGTATCTATCTAAGTATCTTTGCACATGGATCATATTATGTGTGCACAACTTGGTGTGTTTCCGTGGTGTATGTGTACAGGTTTAGATTTTTCCATGAGGATGTGGATAATTCCTCAATGTGCACATGGCTTTGTGTGTGTGTGTGTGTGTGTGTGCGTAAGCATGCGTGCACATACCAACACTCTTAGAGGCAAAAGCAAAGAAGCCTCCTGTCTTGTTAAGCATGGAAGAGTTGTAAGAAACCACAAAATGTAGCCTTCATTCTGCCGTCTGACCTTGGCAAGGCCCCCTCCCATACACATATGGGGTTTCCACAGAAGAGGTGGCTTATAGGCTCTTGGGGTCCCACTTACTCAAGGGAGTGGTTCCAGAATACACAGACAGGCTTGCTTCGCTCCTCGGTTTCCAACAGGGAGAACTCCACCAGGACAGGCCTCTGTAGGGAGCTGGGGAATGGGGTCCCCTCACTGTACATCATAGCACTCACCACCGGGGTGTTGATGACAGGCCGGTTAGGCAATCTGGCAGAGAGGGAAGACCACAGGGATAGACATGATCAAGTCATGGTCCATGAGAGCCTGAGTCCAGACACCATGAGGACACAGTCAAAGGAGCAACTGAGACACAGGCCACGGATACAGATTACCGCACTGCCCTGGGGGGTGGAGGGTAGGGATGGGGTATCTGGGCTGAAATGCTGGTATTCTCGGTGCAGGGAGAGTTACCACCTCCAGGGGAAGGGGGCTTTGGAAACTTTAAGGAGCAAGTGTGTCCCTGCAAGGATGTCAGAGCCATGACACAGCAGTGACACTGGAAACAGTAATGTGGCCACTTAGGGGATTTGATTAAGTGACCAGAGCCTGGAACCCAGTCACCCATCTCTATTCCATGAAAACCAAGGCTGAGCAATGAGAAAGTACCCAGAAGCCACGATAGCTGAGAGGTATGGCCTTCTGCTCAGGAGCAATATCTACTGTTCAGCACACTGGCTGAGTGGCCCTTGGGACTGGGCCAGCGGAGTAGAGATGTAACCACAGGCTATCATCCATGACAGCCTCTGGGTGTGGTGTGGAGGACAGAATGGAGCCCATGGAAGCACAAGGTGGTGCAAACAAGGAGAACACATGGGCATAAATGTGAGAATGAACCAAGGCAAAGGGCATGACCGTCCCAGGGCACAGCACCATGGCAGACACAGAACCTCTCCTTGGCAGTCACAGCAGGCCAGAGTCATGGAATAATGTTACTGTGGGTCATCAGGACTTTGACTTGTGGAGACCTCACGGTGAAGGGGAAATGGGGCCCCCTTAAGGTCCTTGCACCTAGGACTCACCGGAGGCTGCGGTGGTCGGGGTCATAGTGTTCAGGCAGCAGCTGACCCAGGGTCCGGTAAATGACAACCAGGGCAATGGCAAACTGGCCAGGCTCATCGGGGTGTCTCCTCCGTCTGCTGAACGAGGTTTCCCTCTCAGTCCTGGGCTCTGGTTGTGCTGTTAGCGGGACAGCTCTCCGGTTGGTCAGCCTCACCACGGGGCCTTCTGCAATGCGAGAACAGTGTGTGAGGACTCGGAACAGTCGCCCATGCCACCAAACCGTTCTACATTCTCAAAGTTGCCAGATGGAACCCAACATGGGGTCTTCTCAGAAGCCACACATCAGCAGTCCATGGCCCAGTCAGCCCAAATCTACCTTTGGGGATGCCTTAGAAGGACCTACTACAGATTTGAAGACGTGTCCATGGACTGTTCAAATTCATAGACAGAAAGTAGCACAGTGACCACTGGGGTTGGAGTTGTTAGTGACTAGTGGCTAGTTTCATATCAACAAGAGGAAAGGCTGGGGCAACAAGAATGGGAAAGCAGCAAGAGTGACACAGGATAGGGTAATTAGAGTGGTAAAGATGTCATGTGACAGTCAGGTGGTAGGAGTCTTCTCCACCCCTCCCTATCCTCTGGTTCACTCAGAGCAGTGTTGGGAGCTGCCGGGGAGAGAGGGGTCTTCTGCACATGTGGGTCCTGTGCCCTGTGCTTTCTTACTTCATGCTAAATGGGACCATGTTTTCAACTGTACACAAGAGAGGCCATGTATATACCCCACACATAAGTAAATATTCGGGGTGCCCAAGCTACAGTGTCTTGCCACTCACAGAAGTAGCCATGATGCTGGAGACCCTGGTATGGGTCTGAGCATCCTGGTTTTGGGGCTTGGTGGGGGAGAGGACAGGGAGAGAGATGTGGTCATGTTCCCTGGATCAAGATGTGGTAGGGATGGGTCTACTTCCTCCCTGAGTGAGGCTCTTAACAGCGGACCTATAGACAATGCAGGGAGTGGGGTACTGTGCTGGTCAACCCTGCTGTCCAAGCAGCCTTTAGATTTAGCACAATGAATAAAATGCCATCTGTGAGGCTATGGGGCATTGGGGAGTGGACAGTACAGGATTCCTCCCACGTGAGTGCTCTCTGTGGCAAACAGGGTTTCCCCAAGCCATGTCTTAGAAGCAGATAGGTGACAGTGTCACAGAGACAGAGTCCTCTTTCTAGGTAATGGTGCTAAGGTGAGACACATGTATATACAGGTAAGAATAGTGTAGCTGTGCACAACGTAGGCAATATCATAGGTGTACGTGCATGCACAGAATATTCATATGTATATATGCACACATGGAATATATGTACACATATAAGCACACACATGGAATATATGTACACACAGGACATAAACACACACATGTAGAATATATACACACACATATATGCACACACACTTGAAATATAAGCATGTATACACGCACACCAGGAATATAAACATGTATACATGCATACCTGGAATATGCATATGTGTACATATATGCATATTAATGTATATACATACACATATTAAATATATACATATATATGTACACTAATATATACACCTATGCCCACATACTGAATACACACAAATGCATATTAACATATACACAAAGACATCTGAATATACACATATATGAACATTGATATATGTGGACACTCACAAAATGAATATACACGCATATGCACATGTACATACTGAATACGTATACATACACACAGAACACCACACAAATGCACCTCAGGAACATATACACCCATGTGCACACTTGTGTGCAAGGAACAGTCCTAGCTAATATTCTTAAGCTCATACGCAACCACAATCACTTCCGTGGTCAGCTGTGAGCAAACATGTAACCACATGTATGTGGAAACTGCAGCTGGACAGTTTGGAAGCTGGGGCCCTAACCAAGGTTGGTCCTACATTCATGAGAACCTCCGATAGTATTTAATAAAGACACTTGAGCATTGCTCAAGCCTGCTTGCTCCATAGATCTCTCCTGAAAGGATGGGGACAATAAGAGACATCTAGGCGGCTTCATGTTTTACCTTTTTTCTCTGGTGGCTTGAAGGTGTCAGCTGGGAAGGACACGGAGGACTCCAACTCCCTTGGGAACTCTTCCTGAACATCCTCAAATCTTGGCACTTGGGCACCAGTGAAGTTAAGCTTGTCGAAGATGTCAACTGCAAGAACTGGGGACAATCCCTTTTATTCACCCCCAATTGTTAGAGCTTTCTCGAACCCACAGTTTTGAAATAACGGTTGTTTCAATAGCAACCATTATCTCTAGGAGGGATCCTACTGAAAGCCACACAGGACACCTGAACACAGGGCAGAGTTTGGCAATCTGGCTCTTTATGGTGGCATCTGGCATTGTCTTGCATAGCTCGGATGGGGTGGACTATGCAGGTCAAGGCCAGTCACAACAAGAGAGGTGCCATGCCAACCAGCCCTGTTCCACAAGCCATGTCATTCTCCTGCAGCCTCTCCAGCTGGTGAAATAACCACAGCTGACCCTAAGTAAGCATGGCAGCATGGGCTTATAAACTCAGCAGGATGGGCGTACATTTTCTGTTTGCTCTCTGCTTTGTAGAAGCATCTACAGGCCCCTGATGGAATACACAGTCAGACTATCCCTTAGCTGGTGCTGGTGCTGGTGCTGGTGCTGGCCACCATCACTCTGACAAAGAGGTGGAGTCACGCCTGTATGTGCCAGGGGCCTCCTCATACCATTCTGCCTGTTTAAGACTTCCTGCTAGCAGCCAAGCATACTGGTGCATGCTTTTAATCTCAGCACTCAGAAGGAAGAAGCAGATGGGTTTCTGTGAGTTTGAGGTTAGCCTAGTCTACATAGTGAATTCCAGGACATCCTGAGCTATATAGTGAGACCCTGTCTCAAAAGAACAACAACAAAAGGGCCCCTCAAAAAAAAAAAAAAAAAAAAAAAAAAAAGAGTCCCTGCTATGACAGTGCCCCTCAAGTCACCTGCAGAGGTGAGTGGCAGGGAAAAAAGCTTGTGGTGGGGAGTAGGGACTCTCTTCTTCAATGTCAGCAATGTTGCTGGCCCCACGCCTGCTTAGAGGAACCCTGTCTGGAATGGAGATTCCCAGGGACTTGGGCCTTCTTGTCAGCTTTGTCCGAACAGGCTGGAGACTGCGTTTTACTAACTTGGGGCGTTCTCTGCCTTGAAGGAATCAGGACTCCTAAACTCCCAACCCTAGAGCAGTGTGCATTAGTGTGTCAGGTAACATGGGCCATGGGGTCCTGACTACTGATTGCATAGGGACTGTCTCAGGGTGGAGATGTTTGCACCTCCATCCCCCACATGTCCCTCCTGCATTAACTTCCATCTGTGGTGAACAGTAGTGGGTATATACTGTCCCCGGGCAGGATGCACTGTGGGAAATCCTAAACCTGGGTGTCTAAAAGGGCCAGCTAGACTCCAAAGACTCCAGGGTGACACCACCACAGGAATGACATCAGTTATTGTGACATTAGATTGTAGATGCCTACTATTGGGTGGCTTCTCCCATTTTATAGACAAGGAGCCTGGGGCTAGAGCTGCTGGCTCACTTTTCTACAGACTGCCTGGGCTGAGGTTATGTCCCACCCACGTCACTGTTAGGGGGTCAGCATCTATTTGGCCCAAAGTCCCTGTGGTTCTGCCATCAGGTGCCTGGCCCTCCCCCCCAGGTCAGTTCGTACTCATGTTGGTGGTGACGATGATGAAGGGCCTCAGGTAGGTCCTCTTCACATTCCGTGCCATGTTGCTGAAGTACGCCTCAAAATGCCTCAGCAGCTGCGCGGCACCAGCCTCGCTCCGCTGGATCTGTTCCCACGCTGCCTCTGTAGCTGGGGCCAGGAGGGCGCTGCCTGTGTGGACAACATCCTGGACAGACAGACAGACGGTATTCAGTCTCCTGCTCTTAGACACCCTGGTCCTGAGGTGGAGCAAAAGACAGCCATGAACTGACCAGGACTGACCTGGGCCAGGATAGCAGGGCTAAGAGTTTTAACATCAGAGGCCACAGACAGGAGGATGCCCTGCCGAGAGCCAGGCCAGGGGGAGGGAGGAAAACGGGGCTACACATTAACATCAGAGGCCAGAGACTGCCAGAAGGGTGTCCCACTGGGGTCTCACAGCCCCAGACGCTAAGGAGAAAGACAGGCAGGATACTCCTTCAATTTAGACCCTGGGCCATACAGGTAAACCAGGGAAGGGAACCATAGTGTACTAGGCTAAGCGTGGAAGTGTGGTAAGCCCATTACCATGGAGTAGCTCTGGGGTGATGCACCAGAGCTACATACATTTCATATAAACCATACTAGGATTTATGTGACCGTGTTCACACCATGGTATGGGGTGCGGGGCTTAAATGGGGAGCGGGGACAGGGGGACCTTGCAGGGGGCATCCGTAGGAGGTTGAAGAGCCGATCACTAGGTTCTGCCATTCTCAAACTGTGCCCTTGAACAAACCAAACATAAGGTCCACGTGCCTCAGTTTCCTTATCTGTCAAGTGCAAGGCTAAAATATACACCACTCAGAACATTAGGCCTACTGAGAGGTCCTTAACCGTCAGCATTGCTGACACTAAGAGGAGAATCACTCACACCTGAAGCAAAGGGACACCATACCACATGTCACCAGCTGAGCCCAGCTCCTGCTGAGCTCACTCAGACAAGGTCACCCTCCTCTCACCTCATGGAAATTAGCCTCACGGGTGGCTGCCAAGTCAAAGCCCTGCTGGTGGCTCTCATGCTGTAGGATGCGGGTCAACAGCTGGTAGGCTGTGCGCACGTCATTGCCGAAGAGTGTGCTGTTCCGCTCTGTGGCGTTCCTCAGAGCCTTGGCCAGCCGCAGGGACCTGTTTCCATCCATTCCTGTCTCATTGCGACTCAGCTTCTCATTCTGGAACAAAGGGGAAATGACAATGTTGGCAAATGAATTTCATTTGTTTTTGGCCCTTGAGGCCATTCAGAAATTCTCGATTTTTTTAGTATTCTCGATAGCACTTCAAAGATCCCTAAACACTGCTGGGTGTGGTGGCACATGTCTTTAATCCCAGCATTTGGGAGGCGGAGGCGGAGGGGCAGAGGGGCAGAGGGGCAGAGGGGCAGAGGGGCAGAGGGGCAGAGGGGCAGAGGGGCAGAGGGGCAGAGGGGCAGAGGGGCAGAGGGGCAGAGGGGCAGAGGGGCAGAGGGGCAGAGGGGCAGAGGGGCAGAGGGAGATCTCTGTGAGATGGAGGCCAGCCTGATCTGCAGAGTGAGTTCTGGAACAGCCATGGCTACACAGAGAAACCCTGTCTTAGGAAAAAAGAAAAGTAGGAAGGAAGGGAGGGAAGGAGAGAATGAAGGAAGGGAGGGGAGAAAAAAAAAAAGATCCCCAAACCCAGAAAAGATCTTGAGTTGGCAACAGTAACAAGAAAAGGGCAAGTCTGCTTTCTGAGAATATAAGGAAGTAAGATCTGAGTTTGGTGACAGTGAGGACTCTGTTTGCAGAACAAGACTCCAAGGGTTGACAGAAGAGCCACGTACTTGAAGCCAGCCTGACTCACCTGAGTCAGGGAAGTGGGCCTGGCTCCTGGTCTCCAACCTTGCCCCTTCCCTACTTGCCTTCAGATTCATGGCCTCTGGGGAGCCATACCTCATCCAAATGCAGCCCCCAACCCCATCACATATCCTAGAGGCACCTCCCCGAAGCTGTGACCTACCATGGCCTTGAGATCCACAAAGGAGCCAGAGGTGCAGTTGAAGAGCTCTGGGGGAAGCCAGCCCTTCTCCCCGCTGCAGTGCCGGACCGCATTACCTTGGCAACAGAAGCACACTCAGATTGTGGGTCACACCTAGTAAGGCCTCTAAACCTACGCATGCATTTGGCCAACCCTTGCACTGAGCACAGAGGAGGATCCAAGCGGGGGCTACGTCAGTCACGTTCATAGCCACGGGACAGGGCCAACACATGCTCTCATCTTCCGCGCCGAAACCACCTCTAAGCTGCCCTGCAGTCAAAGCAGGCCCTCTGGGTTCCCAGCAGTACAAACAACCATATGGGTATGGGCAAGCCTGTGAGCCAATGAGCCAGTACTGGAGACAGCACAGACACCATTGCTCGGCATTTTACAGACAACAAATGGTATAACAATAGGAAACTTGTTACCCTAGGCGGGGAGTGGCAAAGCCCCGGTACCCAGGTGGAAAGAGATGAATGAGTCACTGGCCATTTTCATCTGTTATGCCTCTTGCTCTTGCAACTGAGGGAAAAGCATATCGTTTCTCCCAATACAAACTTTAAAATTAGACTGAATGGGTACGGGTGTTTTATCTGCATGTATATCTGTGCGTAACCAACACACACATGCCCAGTGCCCAGGGAGGCCAGAAGACAGCTTCAAATCCCCCAGAACAGGAGTTGTAGATGGTTGTGAGCCACCACATGGGTCCTGGGAATCGAACCCTGGTCCTCTAAAAGAGAAGCCAGTGCTCTTAACCATGAAGCTGTCTCTTTAGTTTGTGACATTGCTTTAACAATGATATTCAAAAGCTCTGCTATCCAGGCCACCTGCCCAGAACGTGTCTGGTTTCCTATCCTAAGGACAACCCAGGCACAGGACTTACCCACTGATCCTTTGGGGCATGGCACCGCTGCTGGCTGCCCAAATTTCGTCTGTGGCCACCAGATGCCAGCCTCAAATGCTCTGGGACACCCATTGTAGATCACTGAGGACAGAGGAGGAAGTCACTCAGCTCAGCTGTACACACAAATGTATTAATCCCACATTCCACCCATGAGAGGCTCCCAACAAGGGTGACCTCTAACACCTTCCAGTCGCCATGAACATTAGAACAGGCTCTGGCCTAGGGCCTCATGCAGACAAGTTTTCTAGAAGGCCAAGAGAACTTAGCATAAAGGCTACCAGGACTGGCCAAACCCCAGGGATGTGCGGGAACATATGTGCACATGCTTCTGCACACATGTAAAATATGACGAGTCTGTTCTGCAGCGTGACCAGAAAGGGGTCAAGGGACAACCAATAACAGACCTTCACAGCCGAGCGAGGTGACCTCAGCAAAAGGATTATCACAGCGGTTGCACTGGCGGCCGATGACACCAGGCTTGCAGGCACACTGCCCCGTATCCATGTCGCAGGCACGGTTGTGGGAGCCGTGGGGGAAACAGTCACAGGGAAGGCAGGCATCCTGGGCTGGGGGCTTGTAGTAATTCTCCTGAAAAAAATCACAGGTGGGGCTGGTGAAAGTTCCTGAGCTTGAGGGGGGCGGGGCCCCCACAACTGCAGCTAAGCACACGGGAGCATATTCAGTGGCCGTGTCATCATGCTGCACACACATTGGTGTCTGGGCACCCAGACAGGGGATATGGCTTGTGTATATGTGTACATGGGGTTGCGTGTGTGTGTGCTGGGAATGGCATCTAGGGACTGGGCTCTACTCTGAGGCATATTCCTTGCACCCAGACTTGAAAAACGTTGTCATTGCTGGGTACCAACTTGTTTGCAAAAGGCCAGGACAGCAGCTAACTTGGAAAACCAAGACTGATGTCAGAGATGTGGCGACCTGCACAGAAATGGCTTGGTCTGTTGTTCCTTGCTGGATGTGGAACTGCAGGAAGACCACAGTGGCTCCTAGATCCCATGGTGGGGCAGTCTGAGGCACTTTAGATATAAGAAGCCCTGTGGTGTTTACAGAACACAAGTGAGAAGCCACATGGTTGTTTATTTGTTTGTTCTGGTTTCTCTGTGTAGCCTTGGCTGTCCTAAACTTCCTCCTTAGACCAGGCTGGCCTCAAACTCAGAGATCCGCCTGCTTTTGCTGCCCAAGTGCTGGGATTAAAGGCGTGCGCCACCACCCAGCACAATGCATGCATGTGTGGGTGTATGTGTAAGTGTGTGACTGTGAACAGACAGGAATGCACAGAGATATGTATGCTTAGATAGGGGGTGCATGTGAGAACAGGTGAATGTGTGTATGAAAGTGTATGATACACATACATCTGTCCATGTGTGTAGACTCATGTTTGTATATATAAGACTGTGCACACACAGCCAGCTTGCTGGGCTCAAGCCTGGGGTGGGTGGGGACAGGCTGGTGGCACCTCACCTTGCATTGGCATTGGCCATTGGTCTTGTTGCAGTCGGGATCAAAGCCTTGGCTGACAGCACAGTGACAGGGGCCACACACCGGATTCCCCCACCAGCCTTTGGGGCATGGAAGGTCAACTCTGACAGGAAAACAAGATGACAGATGAAGGACACTTACGAGTCTTGTGCCCTCATCGCTACTGCCTTCAGGTGCTGTATTACCCAGCCAGGCTCTATGTACAAAAATGCTGTTAAAAATGCTGTTTTTCTCTATGGTTTCCTCTAGCTTGAAGACACACATGAGAAGCCCAATGAGGGCCTCAGTTTACACAGACAGAAGGGACCAGGAGGGAATAGCATCTGTTCATACTTCTCTGGAGGAGAGGAGGCAGGAAAGATAGGGACAGAGGCGGAGAGGGCCACGAGGCAGAGCCATGCTTCCCTTACTTGTTCTCACAATACTGCCCATAGTGGCCGGGCCCGCACTCGCACGAGTAGCCTCGAGGGGTGTTGGGGGAGCGCACACAGGCCGCCACATGCTTGCAGGGGTTCAGGAGACATGCGTCCACACACTTTTTTCCAAAGTACCCTGTGGAGACAGGACCAGGATCAGCTCTACGTGAAGGCTTCTCCTGCATCCCACGCTTCCCGAAGCCGACAGTTCCTGCCACTCAGCAGAAGGGAGCGAGCAGTAGCCTCGCCTCCAGATCACAGGAGCCAGACTGGGAAAACATGGAGGGCAACCTGCCCAGGCCAGGGGAGGGTTGGATGTGGGGGTGTGGGTCGTGGGAATTCTCAGTGTATTCACAATTCTCCTCAGATTCTCAGTGCTCCCCAAGCCACCAAAGGGGAGGACCAGTGATGATGTGACATGGGGAACGCTGAGATGGTAAGTCTGTTCGCAAAAGAAAGGCCCTCAGCTTTCTGAGGCCGGTAGGGAGGCTGAAAGAAGGTCGACCTCTGTAGCTCAGGCTAGCCCAAAACTCACTATGCAGCCCAAGCTGGCCTCAAACATGCAAAAGTTTTCCTGTCATGGCCTCCCAAGCACTAGTAGGCACTATGGGTAGATTATAGGAAAGGGTCACCATGTGTGGCAGACAGGCTGCTTCTTATAAAACAGCCCAGGGTTCCTATAGGCTCACTGGTTTGACCAAAATCAGTTTCCCCAGATGCACCGTAGTTGCCAAGGCCTCCTTTACGATGAATGGCGTCTGAAATAAAGACCCCACCTCTGTCACAGATGCAGGAGTAGCTGTCCCACGTGTCATGGCAGTGGCTATGGGGAGGGCAGGGGCTTGAGGCACACGGATCTTCCACGTCACAGCCGTCCTTCACCCTGACCTTGAGGGCGTCATTCATGTTCAGGGTGGCAATGTTGGTAGATGTCTCTCCCATCCTCACACCCTGCATTTAAACAGTGGGGGAGCTGGACTCAGTCCCAGAGTGGTAGAACTGGAAGACCATCCCCCCGCCCCCCACTCCCCGCAGAGGTAAAGGGAGGTTAGGAGAGCCCCAAATTCTCTCCCAATCTGAGCCGCTCTTATCCCTACAGCTTGGAGGCTAGAAACATGGACAACATTGGGTCACGCAGCATGGCTAGCAGCAAAGGAATGCGTGGTTTGTGCCCACTGCAAGGGGCTGTGAATGGGACTGAATTAGTTAATGGCAGTTGTGGGATGCCTGTGTGGATGTGAAGCAAGAGGCTGAAGGCTGGGGATGTGGGGGTGGGGGTGGGGTTGGAGCTGTGGGGAAGGTAGCTGTGAGCAGTAAACAGTTAAAAGTCTGGGGTGCCTACTAGATGGATCATTACATTGTAGTGATGGAGGCCTGAGCCAGTCAGAAATGATGTAATCCCAGGCCCGTGGTACCTGCATACAGCCTCGGAAACCGTGGCGGACAGACACCTTGTCCTCAGACACACCTCCGATGACAACAGTCCGCATCTTCAACCCAGGAAGCTGGTTCCCAATCTGCACTGTGCTCTACATGGAGAGAGCAGGGAGTGGGGAAGGGGGTCTTTGGGTACACCTTCCCAATGGGAGAAATGTGAAGATTTAAAGCAGAGGGACATGCACCACCTCCCTAGAGCCCTCAAAGGGAGGCTGGCCACACTTGGCCTATGGAAAGCAGGTTGACTGTATGTGGCACATTAGGCATGGGATCCAGGGGGTCAGTAGGGAAGACATGGGCAATCCTCATGCCCTGTAGTTGGCATAGAACTAAGAGCCATGCTGAGAGAAGGAGCTGGGTAAACAGGCAGGCAGGGAGTGAAGACCATGCATTCCCATGATGGGAATCTGGGTCCTGGCTGGCTCCCAGCCCCAGAAAGAGGCATCTAAACTCAACAGCTATGCACTCTCAGAATGTACTGCAAGGCAAGCTGAGACTCTGAGGCCTTCATGAATGGCGAAGCATTGCTTCAGTATGTGGGCATCTTCTGACATGTGCCATGCTCTCTGGCTGGCAACTGCAGAAACTTCAGTGAGCATTCTGAGAGTACCATCTAGAGACAGCTGCCACCTGGGACAGATGTGTGTCCGTGTCCTCCAGCCCCTCTGGGTCCTGCATCTTGGCCAGCTTAATTCACTATACCCATTTCTGGGAAAGGTATGTTGGTACCTGCACCTGGGTAGAGGCCCAGGACTGAACAATGAGATGCTACTCAAAGCAACTTCACCAAGAGAAAAGCCTTACAAAGGTATCCACAGCACCACGCTGGGAGACCCAGGGAGGCAGAGCCCAACTCTAGACCACAGAAGTCTTCTCATCCTCATACATGGAATGGGAACTCCAGACCCATGACCAGCACTCTTCCAAACTCACAAGGTCCCTGCAGGTCCTGGCATACTGTCATTGTGCTTTCCCATGGACTGATGAAAGGGACTATTCCAAGGAGGGTACAGGTACTCACCTGGTCCATCCCATAGTCCAAGGTCATGACTGCCAGGTATTTGATGTCTTTACCCTCCTTGGCACTCCTGAGCTCGATGAGCAGGTGATGCCATCCCCCATCAGTTATACGGGACTTGGACAGCTGCATGGATGCCACGTCAGAGGGGCCATGGGAGACCTCAAATCGGATGTAGCTGTTGAGAATCTGTAAGGCAGAGAGAGCTGCACCAACTGACTGTTATAATACAGTACAGTACAGTACAGTGCTACAGTTATGGTAACATGGAAAACAGTCTGCGGACAGTTAATTATAAGCCATGCAGACAGACTTAGGACATGGCAACTCGAGTGAAAATTGGTTTTTAAAATGAGGTGCCAGGTATGGTGGTGCACACCTATAGTCCCAGAACTTGGGGAGACAGCAAGGATGAGCCTGAGTTTTGGGTCAGCTTATTCTAAATAGCAAGTTTCAGGCCAGCCTGGGCTACCACAGTAAGACTATCCCAAAAGAGAAAGAAAAAAAAAAAAAAAAACCAAAAACAAAACAAAACAAAACAAAAAAAACAAAGAAAAACACAGATCTGACTGGGGATATAGCTCAGTGGTAGATTACTTGCCTGGCAGTGTAAGGCCCCAGTTTTACTCCCTAGTAAAACACACACACACACACACACACACACACACACACACACACACGAGGGGATGGGAATTAAATACAATTTCAGTTTGTCAAGATCTAATCTTGTTTAACAACATGTATGAAAATCCAGAGTACTGCACCTAGCCCATAACAGTGTTTTAAAATTACTGTAGTTAAGGCCAGGTACCATGGTGCATGCTTTTAGTCCCAGCACGAGGCAGAGGCAGAGAGGCAGAGAGAGGCAGAGAGAGAGGCAGAGAGGCAGAGAGAGAGGCAGAGAGAGAGGCAGAGAGGCAGAGAGAGAGGCAGAGAGAGAGGCAGGCAGAGAGGCAGAGAGAGAGGCAGGCAGAGAGGCAGAGAGAGAGGCAGAGAGAGAGGCAGAGAGAGAGGCAGGCAGAGAGGCAGAGAGAGAGGCAGAGAGAGAGGCAGGCAGAGAGGCAGAGAGAGAGGCATACCATAAACAAGGTGATGATGACACCAGTTCTCTCTAGACTTTCAGTACAATGCCTAGCACTCAATAAAAATATCCCAAAGTATGAGGACACTGTAGCATGCCTAAAACTCAAGGGCAGAACAGACCAGTCCCAGGAATAGGAATAGGGGTGGCAAAATTGTTAGACCCAGACTTGAGTGGCCGTGAGAACCACAGACAGACTTGGGGACCAGCAGACTCGAGCTGGCTGGAAGGATCAAGCCACCACATTTAAATACATGGAAGAAAAACATAGAAGGCGGGGATGTGGTTTTATGTAAAATGTTCACTGTTCCGTTAAAGATAATGCCCGCCAAGACGAGACTCAAGATTTAAAAGCCACACACCATGATACACCTGAAATTATAGATACAGAAAATTCTGATAGTAAAAGGACAGGCACAGCTGGGGCATGGTGGTGGCACACACCTTTAATCCCAGCTCTCGTGAGGCAGATGCAGGCAGGTCTCTGAGTTCAAGACCAGCCTGGTCTAAAAAATGAGTTCCTGGACAGCCAGGGCTACACTGAGAAACCATCTCAAAAAAACCAAACCAAACCAAAAGGATAGACGGAAGGCCTCTAGGAAGAAGGGCTGGTGTGGCTATGCTAGTAGACAGAGCACCTCTAAGGTAAGCATCAGCACTAGAAAGGGCTTATAATGACAACAGCCAGTTAGCCAGGAAAGAAAAGAAGCCCAGTGTTGAAGTCCAGAATCAGATTGCCACAATGACAGACAGCAACTTTGACAACGGCATAGTACTTTTAGAGGTTTTTGTTTTTTTTGTTTTGTTTTGGGTTTTTGTTTGTTTTGTTTTTGAGACAGGGTCTACACAGCCCAGGCTGGCTTCCAACTTCCTAAGGAAGCCCAGGCTGGCCTTGAGTTTCTTGATCCTTCAGTCTCTACTTCCTAAATTCTGGGATTACAGGGATGTGACATTACACCTGGTTTATGCAATACTGAGAGTGTAACCCAGGGCCTTGTATACATGAGGCAGGCCATCTACCCACTGAGCTACACTGCCAGCCCCTGACAGAGTCTGGGGCTGTGTCACCATGATTGAGGCCACTGTCTCGACACACGTGCATCTCCTTGTTTAACAACGGCAAAGAGCACATTCTTTGCAAGTGCACACAGAGTGTTGACGAAGGCTGGCTGGATCCAGGCTTTAGAGCAAGTCTCAACACATTTCCAAGGGCTGACACTCACTGGGACCAAGTTGTGTGGCCTCCAATCACCTTAGAAACAATACCAAAAGGTTTCAGTCCAAAGTGTCTTGTGCTGGCTAACTTGAGGTACTCCATAGGCCTCAGGGGGCGCTCTGACAGAAAGGACTACCGTTGATACCAACACAGCTTGACTTTGGTCTCTGCTAGTAAGTAGCTGGATTTGGAAGGTAATTTTTACCACTTAACACACTGCTTCCTTTGTCTCACACAAGTTTCCTGGGCTATTCTCTCTCACTGGCCTTGCCTGCAAACCTTCCAAAATAAGAGATCAACAAGAACTTGAAAATGCTGTGTGTGTGCAACAGAAGGAGAGGTCGTGAATAAGCCCCAGGACAGGACAGGAGCCACCACCTATCAGGACAAATGTCAACAACAGCGTGACTATTCTGCTTGATGATACAGCTGGATACGGGCTGCCTGACAGCAGTTAGCCAAATTGTCTGGGCTTTGGCCTGCCATGAGATGGGGACACTCAAACTGCTGCATCACAATGCTCTCTTGGCAGTCAGGATGCCACAAACTGAATATGTCACACGAACATGAACATGAACATGAACTCCCTCCGCACCCCCTCCACCCCCAAATTTCTGAGATTCCTGTCAGACCAGCCTCTTCAAATCATAACAACCAGGTCGTCTCTTGGGTTGCCCGTGAGGTCTACAGGACCCCTGAAAACCCTCCTGGGTGTATCCAGTCTTTAATTCTGTGGATAAGCTACCAAGGTTTGCCTGGCTACAAGGAGCAGTCAGGGCTAACCTTGCTGAACAGAGCTTTTTCCCTCCAGGTACACTAATGACAACCTGTAGGCGCCCATCATCACCTGAATCAAAACAGCCAATTTAATACGTTCGACAGAGAAACACCCACAGAGAAATACCATCCTCAGGCAGGACAGTGTTTCCAAGTTCAGGCCAAAGTGAGTTTCTGGGGCAGCTGGGAAACTTGTGAAATTACAGTTAATGAGGAAAGAATTTGCCATGCACACCAACACCCCCAACCTCTGGGGCTGTGACCCCAGGTAAGTGGGCAGGCATAGGCCAGAGGCTGGCTTCTGTCTGGGCTGCCGGCCCCACCTCCAGCCAGTACAAACAAATCTATCAAAGGGACCTGTGACCTCTGGCAGAGGGCTGGGAGAGGGGAGGGCTCTGGGCATCCCTGTCTCCTCCCACTCACTGAGCTTAGCCATGCTGAGGGGTTCTCTGGCTGATCCAGGATCCGAGGGGCCTAGATTACACAAAGCTTCTAGCTTCAGTTTCCGTCATGCGAAAGGGGAGCTTGGTACAGAGGCTCCTTAGGGTCCACCTCTCCTCTGACTATCTCCGACTCTACTCCAACTGCCTGATTGGGATGAAGAACAAGAATCCAGGGTCCAGGAAGTAGAAGAAACAAGCTATGGCTTAATGAGGGTATGGGGACTGACAGTAGGGCCATGGGAGTTCCAGGAGCCACTATCCTTAGAGCTCGGGACAGAAGTACTATGTGTTTCACATGCCAGATTCTCAGGGAGAGAAGAGACAGATATACAGTAAGTAGACACTGTGCTGAAGGGGAGGAGGGAGGAGGAGACAGAGGATAATCTATGGGAAGAGATCTTTGGGCACCAGGGCCTGTTACATGCACTCACATATGGACACACAGAGACATGCATGTACTCACGCACAAACATTCATACACATGGGCGCACACGCACAAACATACATACACATACAGGCATGCATGCACTCACAGACATATTCGCAAACGTGCACACGGACATAAACACACAATCATAGACACGTGCAAACACAGACACATGCATAAAGACATGCACAGATGTACACCCGGATGCACGCGCGCACACACATGCTCAGACACATTCACATACGTAGGCAGACACGAGCACACAGAGAGACATAGGCACACATGCATGTGCTTACATATACAATCTTTGGGAAAGCCTGGAAGAAAGAAAGAAATACTTAGTTACTAATTTCTCCAGATTTGAGATCAAATCCCTGCTAGGGCATGATTCCTCTAAGTGACCATTGACAATGACCCTCTGGGCCTCCTGCCTATCAGAGGAGGATGTTAAGTCCAAGGAAAGCCAAAAATGGAGAATTCTGACCCTGCCCAGGAATCATGGGCCATGGTTTACACAAGAAAATCTGTCTGGTCAGTGCCAATGTCAGAGATACAAGGTCAGAGGACAAGTTGTGGGCTTGGTGGGACCTCCTGGCTAAGCAGGGATTCCCAGAAAGTTGGCACCTCAGAACCTCAGGGTGAGCACAGGAGGAGGGAGCTCTCTACTGGACAGAGAGCAGAAGGGTTGAAATCAAGGGTAGCTCAGTGAGACAGCACTGGGTGATCCCCACAAAGATCATTAGTCCTTGGTCTCTCTGGCTCCTAACAGAAACCCTCTGTCATGTAAGACATATGCAAATGTGTGAATGTAATACATTAAAACCACTTCCAGAAGTGTCTAGGCGCTCCGACCTAAGGTTCCAAACAAGCTGAATGGTAAAGAGGTAAAAAATAAAGAAAGCACACGTGGCGGCATGAAGGGATGGGTTTTCGAGAGCCCTCTAGGCAGGGACCTGGAATACGGCAGCATGCAGGTTTAATATGGGAGTAAGGGCTTGCAGTTGGAACTGATGGAAGCTCACTCCCCAAATCTGCTGCAACCCTTTGCCCTTTGAAAGAGCTTTGAAAGGCTTTGAATCAAGTGGGGGTGGGGGAGGGTGTGGGGGGGAACAGCCAAATTCCAGGTGGGCAGACCAGAGCTGCTATCCAGGGCAAGTTACATGGAGCCAGCAGCTCCGTGGTTATGTGCGCCATCCTGTGACCACAGTGAAGGAAAGCAGGTGATGGAAAGGAAGCTCACGGGACCCCATAGTTATACATGAACTGTGCGTTTCCCCTGTCCTGACCGGCACAGTGGCACTGCACCGTGGGTCACCCATATTTCCCTTCTGTGTTCTCTCTGTTCACTATAGGGTGAGCATAGGAGGGAGGTGAGTAGTGGGTGCCTGGGAAACTCCTTCTGTCTGGTTCTCTTTCTAGGGCACCTGTCTGCTCTGCAGGTGCCTGTGTGGCTCGCAGACACTCACCTGGAGGTGGAGCCTGGAAGACGTGCCCGCTGTGGCCTCCATCAGCACACCATCCTCCTTCCGGGTCCGGAACATGAGCCCCAGGTACCAAGGCACAGAGATGGTGATGTCGAGGTCACTCCATGACACAACGCTCTCACCAGTGAAGCGCTGCGGGTGTGGCATAGCTGTAGATACAGACCAGGACCTCAGGCACCTCCCGAAATTGGGCAGAGAGCGTCTTCTCAGCTACCAGCCGGGTGAGGAGGGGGGTCTTTCACTCTAACCCAAATGCTAGCTTCAGACTTGTATCTGTGCTCAGTACTACCCTAAGAACCCAGCAATGGATTGTGCAAATGCCCACCATGGTTTCTGTACAGCTCACTGGGTAAAGAAGCCCTGAGGGTTACCAGACACATCCCAAAAGTGTGGCAAGACCCTCCCTCACCCCCTAAATGGATATGTGATAGTCAAGGGGTGGTCCCGTGGTGCTTGGGACATGCAGCAGGTTCAGCTTTTGGGAGGGTGGGTGGGTGGCACCATACCCTAGGCAGGGGATCATGGCTTCTATAAGACTGAAGACAGAGCAGGGCCCTAGCATGAATGCATGCATTTCTCTCTACTCTTGACTATGGCGACTATGTGATGTCACCATTCTCTCCCTAGCTCTGCCGCTGTGGCGTCCCTGCCACGACAGACTTACTGTGATTTGGACTCATAAGCCAAATAAATCCTTTATCTCTTAAGTTGCTTTTTGATTTTTTAATTTTTTAAAAAGATTTTATTATATATATATATATATATATATATATATATATATATATATATATGATGAGTACACTGTAGCTGTCTTCAGACACACCAGAAGAAGGCATCGGATCCCATTATAGATGGTTGTGAGCCACCATGTGGTTGCTGGGAATTGAACTCAGGACCTCTGAAAGAGCAGCCAGTGCTCTTAACCACTGGGCCATCTCTCCAGTCCTTAAGCTACTTTCTGTCATAGTTTTTAAAAAAGATTTATTTACTTATTATTTATACAGTGTTTTCTCTGCATGTATAGCTGCACGCCAGAAGAGGGCACCAAATCTCATTACAGATGGTTATGAGCCACTATATGGTGGCTGGGAATTGAACTCAGGACCCCTGGAAGAGCAGCCAGTGCTCTTAACCTCTGAGCCATCTCTCCTGTCCCTCATCATAGTATTTTGATATGAAATACTATGGAAAGAAACGAAGACACCACTCAAACCCTGCAGCATCTCTGTGTGATGGACAGGAGGTTGTTTGTGCTCATCACTAGGCCCAGTCAGCAGCAGCAGCTGTCAGGAGAGGCATCCTAGAACTCCACAGGGCTCAGGTATGTCCACAGCCACCTTGCTCTGCTGACCTTCATGGTTACCTGCCTTTATATCCTATAGAGCTGACCCAAGTCCTGAACCTCTCTCCCAGCCTCTCAGTCTGCTTACTTCCTGTGTGTTCGCCCGCCTCCCATTTGGCAGTCTAGGGAGGAATAGACAAATCCTTACCTTGTTCACAGTTCTTTCCACCAAAGCGGAGCGGACACTCACATAAGTACGTGTTCCACCTGTTCACACAGGTGCCCCCGTTCTGGCACGAGATCCCGTCACAGAAGTTCCTCTGAGAAGCACAGCCTGCAGGGCAGAGGGTGTGGCCGAGACTTGATTGGAAGACCACAGGCAGCTCCCCTTAAGGACCCTCCACCAGTCCCCACACTGACCCACGCGTGAATGCAATCAGCTGGAGGCTGCTAGCCAGGAACCTGCTGGCCATGGCAAGAACACCAGGCTAGAGTGTGTGGAATTCTCAGTTTCACCCATTTCTGAGACTCAGGGTTTCCATGACATCCTAGGGTCTGATCTGGCCACCTGGTGACCAGTTCAAGACCTTAGAACTGTGTGCCTAGGTAAATGCCAGGAACCCAGCAAACTGTAGGCTGTGGCCATGCCCACTAAGCTAAGCTCTCTACCCATTTCCAAGAGGCCCTCACCCAAAGGTAGGTACATTTCAAGAAATCTCTGGAAGGTAGGAAGAGCCCTTCTATCCCTGGAATGACCACACATGTTCTGTGGGAACCATGCTAGTTCTAAACACCCAGGGGCTGTGCCTACCTGCCCTGGTGCCGTTGTTAGCAATAAACGCAGCCATGTCCACGACCCGGCCATCGATGGACAGGTTTCGCATGCACCCCACAAACTGCCGGCTATGCACGGGAAAGTCTTCTGGCAGGTTGGGGACACCACCCAGAAGCAGAGGACCGGTCAGATCCAGTGACCTGGGGAAGGCAAAGCCATTTTCTGTGATATCAGGCCTGGCACTGATATAATGCCATTGCAATTCTGCTGCTGGGGGCTCCAATCGTAGAGCAGGTACAAACCCAAGGCAGACGACTCGAGGTGGGGGCAAGAGTCAACCCCCTTCAGGGTCACTGGGGGCCCCTTGCAGCATCTCTGACCCTCAGTTTCCTTATATTTGTATCATTTCCCAACAAATGGAGGTTTGAGTGTAACTAAGGACCACTACTGAGTTAGGCTCTGCAGTACAGGGGAGCGTCCCACAGTCCCTTGGCTCTCTAGGGGGACAGCGTAATTAGAGGAGAACTCTGCTTCCAGCAGGGGCAGCTGAGGTCCCAGGCAGGGCTCTAGACCCAAGACACAGTTCACCAATCAAATTAAAGCAAGTTAAGTGAGGATGGGCTCACCTTCAAAATGGGAACAAGACTCGGGGATAGAGACAGCGGTAGAAGCCTGTAATCCTAACCCTAAGGATACCGAGGCTGGAGAATTGGACATTGGAGGACATAACCTGGACTGTATAGGGAGACGTCGTCTCAAAGCAAAAACCAAAACATCCCACCCACAAACTATGAGCTAGGACACAGCGGGAGCAGGTTCTCAACTTTTGAAGTTCTCGTTACCAAAAGAAAATAAAGCAAGGCTAGCCCTTCTATGGGTAGATTGAAATTTCTCTGTCCTGGGTTCAAACAATCCCTGAGAGACCCCCAAACCAACAAGGACAGCCCAGTCTCTTCCACCTCATGTAATTCCAGGGTTCAGGGAGCAGTGATCCAGGAAGACAAGGCAAGAATGGTAAGTGGCTCAGACTGACTTTCCTTCTGAAAGGTGCCTACTACTTAGCCCAGGCTGGCCTCAAATTCACTATGTAGACCAGGCTATGAAGAATCTCAATATGTGTTCCTCAGCCTCCCAAGTGTTAGTATTATTGGTATGCCCTGCCACACCTGGCTGGACACGTACTTCTAGGGGACTTATTCCAGAGGGTTCTGTGGTCTAAGAGGGAAGATGCTTATCCACACAGAGAGAGAGTCTGATACCAGCCTTGACTGAGGATACTGAGGTACTCTGCACTGGGCTGGCAAGGGTGACCTGTGTTTAGTAGTTGTGGATGCCCTGCGCTGCCCTCCAGAGTCTCACTTCTTGGAGCCGCTCTGAGTGCCCTGGGCAGCACAGCTGTAGTTCCCAACGTAGCTTCCAAAGTGCACGGCCACAGCTGCGTCACAGTCATCCACAGTCACCACAGCCACCTTCTCTCCAGACGGCCCATGGGGCAGGCCCAGGTGGCCAATGTTGGGCTGCAGGGGCGGAAAGAATAGAATCCGTCAGCTGTCTCTCTCCATGTCCTGGGCGGGTATCCCGGCTCTGCACGATCCCTGCAATGGTGACATGTGTATGAAGCATGAGGTACCCCAGCTCGCACCTGCTACGTGGGGTGCAGGGAATCTTCCTCAGAATGAGACATTGCTGGAAATAAGGCTACAGCCGTAAAGTTAAGGCAAGCCCAAGATAGAGAGTGTGGGGGCCTGAAGCAAGATGACTGGGGCCCACCGCCAGCACCCAGGGAAGGGCACACAGGACCCTCCCTAGAAAGCTGGCTTACAAATGCATTTTTATATTTGCTAGGAATAAAAGCCCAGGACTACAGACAACCACATGGTGTAGAACTAAATTTTCATGTCCCACAGCTGTCCAAGACTAAGAGGAGGAATACCTGTTGACTGGGCCACACAGTTGCTAGTTCTTCCTTAAGATGGTCCTTCAGACACAGCCATGTTATTACATAGGACTCTCTTTTTGCCCCTCGCTGGTTTCTGGCCACCACAACCCTGGGTTCAGGTTGCAGCTTTCTGGCTCAGATATGGAGACCTGTTTCCCAGCCGTCCAAGCCGGAGCCTGATCATACCAAATACCCACAGTACTGAGCGTGTGCGCTGACCTCACCCTCAAGTTATCTTCATCCCGGGTAAGCGCGCTCACTGCTCTTCTGAAAGCCT
The DNA here is from genome assembly GCF_011762505.2 of Arvicanthis niloticus. Taxonomy (NCBI): domain Eukaryota; kingdom Metazoa; phylum Chordata; class Mammalia; order Rodentia; family Muridae; genus Arvicanthis; species Arvicanthis niloticus. The sequence continues at coordinate 60,673,670 of NC_047670.1, forward strand.
GAGTTCAATTCCCAGCACCCACATGACAGCTCACACCAGTCTAACTCTGTCTTCTGGTGTACATACAAACAAGGTACCCATATACATAAAATATATAAATAAACCTAAACAAATTATTTTCATCCCTTCACTGGCCTGAAGTTGCCTCTTGTATGTTTCTGGGTCAAATCCACTCCTCAGGAGCCTCTTGGCCTTGGCCCCGCTGCTGACATCAGGTACCAGCCTGGGCTACCACCTCCTGGAACCATGGCTCTCACCCAGGGGTGGCAGTGATGCCTCCTCCTTTTGGGGAGGCTGTGGCTGCCACCCAGAAAAGGCTTCTTTCCCTGGAAGCCCTCATGGTTCCAGGCTCTTGGTGGGTCCTCTTGAGACACAAGGTATCCACCCATATAAGCTCTGCAATCCTTCTAGGAATAGACAGAGAGCCAACTGCACTGTCCATGGTAGACAAAAGGTGTGAAGGCCTCAAGTTTTAGAAACAAGCAGACAGTCAGAAGCTGGCACACAATGCTGACACAGGCAACTGGATTTCCTTTCTGCCTGCATATCGGGATACCAAAGCCTGTGTCCCTAGGTGCTGTGACCATAAACGCAGGGTGGTGTCATCAGACCTTACAATTGGCACATTTGATATAAGACTCTTCCTCCCCCATGGAGAGTCTGACAACAGCTCTCTTCAACAACAACACCCCCCCCCCCCCAAAAAAAAGGCCAATAGACCTAGAAAGGTATATTGGCATACCTACAATCCTAGAACTCAAGAGGCTGAGACTAGAGGGTCACTTAAGTTTGGGAGTTCCAGGCCAGCCTGGGCAACATAGCAAGATCACACCTCAAAACAAGCAAACAACAAACCAAATCAGTGGGCCCAGTGCGGCCTCTAGCTGTAACAGTGCAGGGACTGCTTGCATTAACATGTTTCTTTATATTACTGGAAATAGCTATAAATATAGAGACTATAATTAAATCACCCTCATGCCTTTTAACAGGGAATGACTGTGTAGCTCATTCAAAATGAAACCTCAGGATTCTCATAGGAGTGAGGCACCTGTTTGGTGTAGACGCTGCACTGGAAGGTAGGTTATGGAGTGCTGGAAACAGGAGCCCAACCAATCGTCTGAGGTGTATGACCCAGGGTCCATCTTCTCACGCCACATACCCTGAAGTAGTAGAGTGGGTAACTTTGCCACCTGATGTGAGCCCTCCACTCTGCCTCCTCCAACCATCTGCCCTAAACAAGCTTGTGGTAGTAGTTTCTGTGGGTATAAGGGTAAGATTTAAGATTAAAATACCTGGGCTCACCACGTAACTTGTTTACCAGGCAAGCATGAGGACCTGGGTTCAGATCCCCAGGAATCACACCGTCCTATATGTGTTTATATAGGACATATACTGGCTGTATGTGCCTAGAATTCCAACACTGAGTGGGGGATGGGGGAGATGGATCCACAGAACTAGCCAGCCAGCCTAGCTGATCAGAGAGCTCCAAGTTCAGTGCAAAAAAAACTAAGGTGGGAAGCAACTGAGGAAAATATCCGATGATGACCTCTGACCCCCACAAAATGCAAGTGTACCTGTATATATATATATGCATATATATATATGCCCTCAAAATCCAAATGCATGAACACACACATAAATAAATACACACATAGATACACTCACATAAATACACACATAGATACACTCACACACATTCATGGAGGTTTGAATGAAGACGGCCCCCATAGGCTCATAGGGAGTGACACTATTAAGAGGTGTGGCCTTGTTGGAGGAAGTACGTCACTGGAGATGGGCTTTGAGGCCCAGTGCCACTCTCTCTCTTTGCTGCTTGCCAATCAGGATGTAGAACTCTCAGCTACCTCTCCAGCACCATGTCTGCCTGGACACTGCCATTCTTCCTGCCATGATGATAATGGACTGAACCTCTGAACTGTAAGCCAGACCCAATGAAATGTTTTCCTTTATAAGAGTTGCCTTGGTCATAGTGTCTCTTCATAGCAATAGAAACTCTAAGATATTCATTTACAGAGATACACACTCAAACATATATAACACACACTCTCTCTGTATGAATGTGTATGTGTGTCTCTGTCTCTGTCTCTGTCTGTGTCTCTCTCTCTCTCTCTCTCTCTCTCTCTCTCTCTCATACACACACACACAGACCATCTGTCCTGTTGATGTTAGAAGTGTAGTGTTGACTAAGATATATGAGTCTCCCACAAACCTTTCTTCTGGACCCGAGAGGAGCCAAGTATCTTCGGTCAATCTCTGATTATCTATTTCCTTAGAGAGTCCACCTCTGTTAAGTAGTAGTTAGATGGTTATGGAAAATCATCCGTTTTCTCACTCGGGAGCAGCAGCTTGCTTTGGGAGATTGGTGAGGTACCCATTAGGGATGCTTAAGTGTTAGGTACCACGCTGAGAAAGAAGGACCATCCCTGGGCTGTACGAACCCTGTATCATCTCCGTAGCGTGTAATTTACATTTTTGGGGAATGGGTGTGAGGCTTTCAGAGAGTGGATGTAAACAGCCTTTATGTGCGGAGGCTTTAATGAAACTAAGCTGCTATTTACCAAATGGTGATTGCTGTACATACGGTTCATAATCAACGGCTCAGCACCACGGGACTCAAGTGCAGACAGAGAGGAAAGAGAGCACACGGGTGAAAAACAGGGGCCAGGGAACACCCAGGATTCTATCCAGAACAGCTCCTGCTGCTGACTTGCTGATGCCTGGATCCATTTTGAGGGGCCAGAGCTGGTCGGAAGGCTCTGGGGTGACTGCTGCTGGTCATCAAGCCAAAACACGTGCCCCGGCCTTGCGGATAAAGTGAAGGAGCTTGTGGTCAGAGAACCAGAAAGCCAAGCACTCGTGGGTCATACACAATCAGGAGGAGGAGGGATATGAGGCAGGGGCAGGGAGCACCTGCTGGGGCTGCAGACAGCAACCTCAGGGAAGGGTTCCTGGCTGTCCAACTATGGGGGCTAATCACCCGGAGGAGGTGGCTCACTGACAAGGTTAAAGAAAAAGAAACCAGGAGTGGTGGCACACACTTTTAACCCCAACACTTAGGAGGTAGAGGCAAGCAGATCTCTGTGAGTTCAAGGATGGCCTGGTCTACATAATGAGTTCTAAGACAGCTAGAAATACATAGACTCTGTCGCACAAAAAAGGGGGTGGACAGAAAAATGATACAAGAGGTGACCAGGATACATGCAGGGACGTCATCAGAGCCAATTGTTGGCCGCTGCAGGCAGGGTGCGCCATCTCACTCCCAGGGACATGCCCATGGGAACATCCAGGATCAAGACAAAAAAATAAAAAACGGGTTCACACATGCTCCCAACAGTACTTATAATTCCCCTGTGACAGAAGGAGCAACTGAAACACCCCCTCAATAGAGGGACAGAAATAGACACTGGCCCATTACTTGCTACGAGGAACTGGGGCACTGCCGTACACCATGACCTTCCTGAGATCTGAGGCATGGCACTGAGGACTTGAACTATATGATGCTATGAAGCCGAGATGCTCAGAACATCCACACAGAGGCTGGCTCGTGGCTATGGCTGCTGGGGAGATGTCGGGAATGACTGCTGAGAGCAACAGAGTATCATTGTAACATTGGGAGAACATTCCAGATTAGACTGCATGTTGCTCAGTGTGTTTTGAAAGTTGCTTCTTTGGGCCATGCAAATGTCACCCAGTGCTCTCCAGTCATGCCCCTGCTCTCTCAGGACCACCTCTGGAAGTCGGCCTAATTCAATCACTTAGCCCCTGTGCTGCTGTGGTGGGCGGTAAGACACAACAGAAGAGATGGCTGTTGTTGGTATGGGTTTTATGAGCTACAAGCGTGGTTTTAATCAAGATGAAGATGTCAGATGGGGATGCTGTGGGTGCATTGATGGAGACTTTGGCGGCTTTTTTGGTCAAAGAAAGACAGGAGGGATTGCACTCAGTGGCAGAGCCTCACCTAGCACGCCAAGAGCGTCTGGGTTCTGTCCCAGCACCACCACAACAAAAATCTATATTCTTTTTTGAAGGGGGCATTTGGCTTTTTACTCAGTGGGTAAAGACACCTGCCATCCGGTGAGAACATGAGTTTGACCCCTGACCTCACAGAGGAAAGACAGAATGGATTCCTCACGGCTGCCCTCTCATACACACTGAGGCACTCACAAACCCACGGACACACACAGACACACACGCAAATAAAAGCGTGATTCTGAACAAGCTTTTTAAAGGGAAGGGAGGCTGGGGATGTAGCGCCATTGGTAGAATGCTTATATCCAGCATTCAGAAGGCCCTAGTACAAAGCCTAGCACTCCAGAAAGGCACGGTGACGCACATTTGTAATGCCTGCCTTTAGGAAGTCAAGGTCAGCTATGTGGTAGGTTTGAGATAGCCTGGGATACATGAGATCCTGTCACACACACAAAAAATTTAAATTTAAAATAAAATAAAATGGGGGGGGGGGGCGCACACAGAGACAGAGAATGTCCCAGTGAGAAGCTGATGTCCCAGTGATTAGCTGACATGAATGAGGGTGGAGATGCCACTGGAGACAGTGATAGCATCAGGAACAGCCACTGGTTTTCCTGGGCCCCAGCTCAGGTGAGGAGGGACAAAGAACAGGACAAAATGGGGAGTTTTCTAACTTGTTTTGGCTGTTTGTTTGTTTGTTGTTTTTTCCAGACAGGGTTTCTCTGTGTAGCCCTGGCTGTCATGGAACTCACTCTGTAGACCAGGCTGGCCTCAAACTCAGATCCACCTGCCTCTGCCTCCCGGGAGCTGAGATTAAAGGTGTGTGCCACCACCACCTGGCACTTTCTAATATTTTAAAAGTAAATTTTAAAAAATTTGCCACATATTTAAACCAAAGAAAGGAGCGCACGATTAAAGGAGCCAAATGGCAGGTTAAGAGTTTTTCTTTGTTTCTGTGTGGGATGCTGGGTATGGGATGATCCGCCTTTGCAAGGCTGTTTGGATCTTTGGGAGCAGATGGCCAGACCAGGAAGACTCCCGAGCCTGAGGTATTCTTCAGGCTCACTGAACCTTGGACTTCATCTCCAGGACAGAAAGCTCAGCAGTGGCCAGGACAGGACACTTGGGCAAAAGTGGTACAAAACACAAAGCCCAGAGATGAGAACCAGACTGCAGAGCAACACATGATACCTGCATCCGAGTCTGTGCCATTATCAGCATCTACACACTTAGCATCTGTATCCTTTGGCATCTACAACCTTAGTGTTCCACCTTGGTCACAAAGGCTGTTGTAAGGAAGATACACACACACACACACACACACACACACACACACACACACACACACAGGTGGAAATAAAATGGCCAGTGGGTGGAGCCACCACAGTAACTCCTCCTCCACTCTAGAAACCAAGGGCTACTGTGTACTTCAAGGTGAGGCCCCCAAAGGCCAGCTCTACCAATCTGTGCAGATCCGGACTCTTGATGCCAAAGCCTTACTGAGCCGGTCCCTTTTATTTTTCTCCAGCGTATTTTCTTCCCGGTGAACGGCCCCTCCCTGATGCCTTCCACTTAGATGCCTAAAGTATCTGCAGAGCGCTTTTGTGAGCACACAAAAGCCTTTGGTCCTCTGGAGTGCTCACATTTCAGCAGTCTTTTAACCCTGCTACAGACAATTCCTCGTAGGGAGGCCAGTGGGGGTTTGGTTTCAGCGTGGGGGTGGGCAGAGGGGGGTGCCTATGAAACCAGATGCAGGTACGGGGGAGGCTTAAGATGAGAATGGATTCACACTCAGTGTCAGAAATGAACAACCAACGTTCATAGCAAAGAATTCACAGATGACCGGAGCCCAGGAATGTTTGCAGGAGGTGATATGCAGTACTGTCATTTCTCCAGCAGCAACCCCATGTCCACCCTGAAGTGCCTGCCACCCATGGGCTTCCACAGGCCCTTCCTGCCCACCTCAGTCGCCTTCTCCGGCCATTGAGGCCCTGAGCATGTGCAGGGAACTATCCACCAGTGACAAAGTTGTATTTGTGTCTCTTGTGTTTCACATTAAAGACAAAGGCCAAAGTCTAGCTGTCTCAACCATAGATATGTGGGATGTGGGGGAGGGGCACACTCGGGAAACAGCTCCTGGTCTCTCCTTTACGAGTGCATATCCCAGTATCTGAGACAAGACCCACTAAGCCCAGGCTATACAATGAGAACCAAGTGCTCTGGCAAGGGGAGAGCACAGGCCAGTGCTTACAGGAAGTGTGCACTTGCACACTCATACCACACCCTGCATCCTCAACAAACCCTCACTGGGGCTTATCTGCTCATGCACACTCACATAGACATTCACTAGTACTCACACATGCACACACACATGCACACACCTGCCAGCAGATCTCACACTTCATGTATATGAATGGAATCTTATTCGTTCTTACAAAGTCTGGCCTACCCTAGCTTGGACCTCCCACCCCAGTCTGGGACACAACAGAGACACCTCCCATTTCAGCTCCTTATCTCTGACCCCACCGCAGAGTGCCCCCAACAGATACCTCCATCCTCAGATCATGATGAAGGTAGGTGTTGAACTGGTGGGAGGAAGCGTGAGCTTGCTAGAAAAAGCAGAGAGACTGTGGAGGAAAGGGACAGTCACAACAGGAGGCCTTGTGTCAGGCAGAGAGAATGACACATTCGAGAGCCACTGACACATCAGCAGCTAAAATACACAGGTGGTGTCTCAGCCACACGTCCCCTCCTCCCCTGTAGGAATAGCTCTGTGCCTCAGTTTCCCCATCTCCTCCTAGAACCCAGGAGACCACTGTAGACATACACACCCAAGCACCAGGCAAGATGTCAGTGTACTTGGTCCCAGTACTAGGGTGGAGATGAGGGGAGTACTTGCTGGAGCAAACTGCATCTCAAGTTGCACAGGACACAGGAGTAGACTGGAAGAGAATGAGGGAAATGGAAGGTACTGGGAAAGCAGCCATTCCACCACTCAGGAAACACCCAGGACAGGCTGCCTAGCTCCTGGAGGACTTTCCATAACACAGCAATGCAACACAAAGGCCCAGGGTGAGACCAGGAGCTGTGAAATTTCCATGCAGGCAGCTCCCTCCCATCTGACCAGCCTGTGTTTAGGAACGGAAGCCAGGCACCTTATCTCTCGGCTCTGCCACCTGTCAGAGGACAGGCTGCGTCCTTGTCCCTGCTGCCTGACCCGTCACTACTACTGCAGGTCTACAGAGGGGCACCCAGCCAACACTCCCACAGGGCTCACTGGCCACTCCAGGCCCCTTGGCTGGCTTCTATTACCCACTAAGCTTGGCTTCAAGGGAACCATTTAGCATTCCAAGGACGGAGATGGAGGATAGATAGCCAGGGTCTCAGACATCACCCTGTGACCCACAGAGAGGCGGTAGAATGTGCCTATGTGGAAGTGTGGCTACTGGATATTTATGGAATACCTGTGTAGGCCAGACGGGAGCTTGCTGCATCGGCAGGAAACACAGCCGGAAAGAAACAACTAATTCACACTACAGGCTCAGGCTTGCAGACAATGAGAGCTTTTATGGTAACCGAACCCCTGGGGTGCACTCCCATAGGTGCATATGAAACACTACACTCCCCCTTTGTTGGCAAGAGGATTTTGTGCAGTGGAAGAGAAAAAAACAAAAAACAAATCAAGGTCACTTGGCTGTATGAACAGTCTTGGGTACTTTGCATAGCTCAATTCACCTAATGAAAACGTTTATCTTGCATAGTCTTCAAATCTGAAGATTTGTTGAAAAAAAAATATAAAAGGAAAAAGACCCCAAAATGATTCATTTTGCCACTGGCCCAGATGGTTGATGCTTGACACACAGAAGGGTCACGGGGCCACCTGAATTCACATCCTTGTTCACAAACATAACCACCATGCACTCTGTTTGCAACACTGCCTTCAGACTTCATACCTCAAGGAACCTGGAGGTCCTTTGAGTATGATTAAACCCCAGCAAGTGGGAGGCAGAGGCAGGTGGATCTCTGTGAGTTCAAGGCCAGCCTGGTCTACATAGTGAGTTCCAGGACAGTCAGAGTTACATAATAAGACCATGTCTCAAAAACAATAAACAAACAAACAAAATAAGTACCTGGAGAAAGACTTGCCCAAGTCTGTGCAAGGGCCCATGGGTTTTCTGGACTAGCAGTTTTCTCCTATCATGAGGAGATTGAAAGTAAGGATCACAATCCACCTCTTCTGGATCTTGGGGTTTCACATGGAGTATAGACAAACAGAGATTTTGAACCACGTGAACAAGCCAAGGGAGTCACCCTAGCTAGGCAATTCTTAAGAATAAGATCCATACCCAGAGGTCAGTCCAAGGTCACCCTGAGCACAGGTACTCCCCCAAACCCAGTCAGAGAGAGGGGTGTCAGTCCTGAGAAGAGGAGTACCTTTCTGCTAGAGCCCCTTGTCTCATAAAATGGACTCTGGTTTTTGTACCAGAAACACACTCAGCCTGAATAAGCAAAAATATACATGGTAATCCTTCCTCGGCAGATTTATGCAGACAAGGAAAACATCGCAACCCATACTGACATTAATCATGTCAGTTTGATTTATTATCATCTGAAAACAATATTTTGTAAGCCCTTGAGATGTTTTTAAAACATGTGTGGGTGTTTTGCCTGCACGTGTATGTGTACCACTCGATGTGCAGTGTTGGGAAGAACAGGATGATGATGAATCCCCTGGAACTGGAGTTACGGATGCCTGTGAGCTGCCACATGCGTGCTGGGAATGCGACTCATGTCGGCCAGTGCTCTGAACCCCTGAGGCATCTATCTCCAACCTCCAACGTTTGCAGTTCCTGTACACTGCTCAATTGCCCTCCCTCTTCCTCCCTCTCTCCCTCTTTCTTTCTTTTACCAAGTTCACATCTATATAGTACCACCATTATCTTCTCGCAGCTGATGCAGTTTTCTTGATCACACATTTACTCCCTAATTATAGGGTTTTAGGAAGCAGACTCTGCTATGCAATGCACACACTATGAAAGGAAGATTGATTTTGTTCATGTTTCGAAGGGAAAATGCAAGAAAATCAGACTAGATGTTGTAACTTGCTACTAAGGACTTGGATTGGTGGGCTTGACTTACTGGGCTATTATGGACTTGATGGAAAAATTTTAAAACTGCTACCCAGAATGGTGATGATGATGATGGTGGTGGTGGTGGTGGTGGTGGAGGAAGAAGGGGAGGAGGAGAATCACCATTCTGGTCATCCCTTGACCAAGAAGAGCCCAAGCACCTGAAAACCATCCTGATCTGGGAGGAACTTCACAAGCCCTGTCAGCTGCAGGAGGCCAGTATGACAGTCAAGAGAGTGATGTCCCTTTAGAAACAGTGTTCATGGGAGTGTTCATGTAACTGGGTTTAATGCCTTGCTTTTTCTTTGGCTATTTGTGCTTATTTTATTGCTTGTTCCTCGACTACTTGCATCTAATGTATTGCTAGACCCTCAACCTAGAACTGACCTTAATACAGGCATGTAATCAAAATGGTATAAAAGCATAAAGGAAGAGGGGGTAGAGGATAGGGGGTTCTAGGGAGGGGAAATGAGGAAAGGGGATGACATCTGTATTGTAAATAAATAAAATATCCAATAAAAATAAATAAAAAAACAAACAACAACAAAAAGATAGTGATGTCCCTATACTAGATGCAGAAGGCCCAGAAGGACATTTAGTAATGACTAGAGATACTTAAATCTTCACTAGGGCATAGATCCTGTGACATCTTGTTAGTAACGGCCAGGAACACAGTATGGTCCTCTTTCCAACTAAGGGTCACCTACCTCAAACGAGTGAGAAGCCCAACTGGCCCCTCTCACCTCCTAATCCCTTCCAGAAAACTCCCCCTGCAGTCTCACCCTGACCTCAGACCCCATTTTCTCCCCAACATCCTGAGTGTACCCCACAGAAGAGTCCATACTACCCCCATGAATCCAAGATGACCACTAATGCTCACTTCCCCAGTGGGCTGGGCGTTGTCTGAGGAACTGAGGTAGGCACGGCCAAATGCAGATGATACCCTTCTTTTCCCCCCCCCCCCCCCGGCCAAGGCAGTGAGGAGGGAGGGGTCCTACTAAATGGCTCCTCATGTGGAGAGCAAACAGTCCTGAGCGTTGTGTACGATTTATCCCAGGCATGGTCAAGTCAAGAACTTCAGTGCTCAGTCCCATCCGAGTGGCAAAGCCTTCCCTGGGTGAGGCTCAGAGGGATAGAAAAGCCTTCCTCTAGTCCATGTGGGAATGTTAACAGTGTGTATAGAAACCATCAACTGTGGCTTGCTCTTCAGGGATGGCTGCAGCCTGAGACTGCTTCCCTATAGACACCCATCGTGATTAGTAAACCTGCTTTCCTGTTCGGCTATAAACCTTAAACCTGTCTCGATTCAGTGTATGAGATACACATGCGGGGTCGGTCGAGCGGTATGCATGTCTTTATCACCAGCACTGAGGAGGTAGAGACAGTTGCATCCTGTGAGTTTAAGGCCAGCCTATTCTACATAGTGAGTTCCAGGACAGCCAGAACTACATGATAGAGAAACTCTGTCTCAAAATACCAATGCATACATGCACATGCACATGCATGCATGCATGCATGCATGCACATGTTCCAAGTCACGGCTTACCTGATCTTAGCTTTTCTGACATGTGTGTCAGCCCTAGTCAGCCCTGAGACATCCAAGAGGGTGGGACTTGTGGTGTGCCTGTGTCCCCAGTCCCCACTGGGGCTCCCTGAGCAAAGCCAGAATCCCTCAGGAAGCAAAAGTGTCCAGTGGCTGCAGGCAGGTTCCCTCTCCTCTAGACCACGCCTCCTTTGGAAGCAGCCAGATGCCATTGTGTTGAGGATATGAATAGTGTTCCTCTCTTAACACCACACACACTCCGGTGCTAAAAGGTGACTTAAAAGAAACAAAAGATTGAAACCTGCGTTTCAAGTATAAAGAAATGACTTAAAATGCTCTTACTGACATCGGCCATCATATGCCACAGGTGGAAATGCTTAACTTCTTTTTTAAGATTTATTTTATGTATATGAGTATACTGTTGCTATCTTCAGACACACCAGGAGATGGCATCAGATCCCATCACAGATGGTTGTGAACCACCATGTGGTTGCTGGGAATTGAACTCAGGACCTCTAGAAGAGCAGCTAGTGCTCTTAACCACTGAGCCATCTCTCCAGCCTGCTTAACTGGTTTCTACAAAAGCCTGAGGTGGGGGGAGTCACAGTGAAGCCATAACCACAAATCTCCACCCAGGCAAACCTCCCGGTGCTTCCGGAGAAGGGCTGGGTGAAGCCCAAGAGGCAGGAGTAGTGGCTTTCTCTAAAAAGCCCTCACTGGAGCCATCACCAACTCCATCAAGCTCCTCCGTTTCCCTGAAGCCAGACTTAACCAATAGCTGTTCTCACTGAAAATGTCACTAAATAGAAAGAAAGAGCAAACTGCCTTTGCCCACACTTGCTGGGAAGGTCTGCGGAGGGTTCCCTGGGGCCACAGACGTTGTCCTCTAGGAGAGACGTTACAAAGCTCCACTAACACCTTCCCTAGGCCCGAGGGCCTCCCTGCTGCGCCACACTGGCCTACCCTTTGTCCCTCCCTCCTGGATCATCCTGTTTGTGTGTTCCACCTGTTTCCTCTGGGGACCCTGATGAGAAGCCAACCTGGCAGCTCTGAAGCCCCGCCCCCGCCCCCCAGCCAGCAGAGCACAAGGTTCCCACAAAGGGCACTGAGGTCTCTGTGCAGAGACATGTTGGCAGGCTGACCTGGCATGCCCAGGATAGAAACTAAGCATGGCAAAGATGTGCCTGAAGAAAGCCGGCACTCAGGAAGAGCTGGGCAGACATGACAGTCACAGCCAGCAATCAGAGAGCCACTCAAGTCTGCAGGTGCAGTGTGCTCAGGACCAGCACAGCCAGTTAGAGTAGGGTCTGCAGAGGGGCTTCTCACTGCTGCTGGACCCATGGAACTTAAGGCTACCATCAGGACATGGCTTGAGTCCCTCCAGGTGTGGCTTACCCTCCCCTCATCATCTTGAACCTCTCCTCAGGCAACTGTGTCACAGTCATCTTCAGTCGCCTGAGATCATTCCACATTTTATTGCCAGAGGCCTAGGAACAGAGAGACCACGAATGAAGATGACAATGACAACTCTCATACAGAGACCCAATAGAGAGAGTGACTTGCCCTGACTGTGTCACTTTCTGAGTCTCCTTCGACCCTTACAGACTGGACTGAAGTGAGAGTTTTGGTTTCTAAAATAAATAAATAAACAAACAAACAAACAAATAAATAAATAAACAAACTTCAGTTAGGTTGTGTGAACATGTTTTTGGTTTAATCCCGGGTGTGGGATATGGGGCTGTTTCAGTTTGTCCACAGTCCTTATCTATGATGGTCTCATGCTCTAGGGGAGTATGATTTTTGGCAGCTGTAGATAGTTTAATTCTGGGGTCTCTGGAGAGGGAGTAAATGCCAGAGTCTGGACAGGAATGGAGGAAGGGGGGCTTTGAAGGAGGGAGGAGGCTGCTCCTGGTTGTTGTTATTATAGATGGAGATATTCTGATAATGAAGATTGGACTTACCCCTAAGAATTTGATGACCCCAATGAGCAGGAAGTAGCCTAAAGAAGTTATGTCCTCTTTCCACTCCAGCCTACTTTATTTCCTACCTAATATGGGGGGGGGGCTAGGAGAAATTGGGTGAAGTGGGGTTGCAAGGGAGGCAGAGGTATAAGAACCCAATAAAATAATAAACTGAATACGCCAACACTGGAGTACTGTGACCTCAGGCTGCTGCCCAGACTCAGGCCTGAAATTGTTCCCAGCCTGACAGGTCTTCCCAGGTCCATAGATCCAAAGCGTGTCTGTCCCTGCATCTGGATTGGTAAAGGCAGACACCTCAGAGGCAGAGCCAGACAGAAACATCAGGGCCTTCCACAGACAGGTACTGTAATCTCTGCTAATATTCCCTGTTGTGTGGCCTACCCAACCCACACATGGAGGCTTAAGGCTATAAGGGAGACAGACTGGTTGGTTTCCTCCCTAAAATACCCACCCTCTAGCAAGAGAGGGAAACAGCCCAGCAAAGGCCTAATCCTGTGCTCAGGGCTGTGTTTGTTCATTGGGAGGTGGAGGGAGCTGTTGAAAGGACCCAGCCTGGAAAGGGCACCATAGATTCCAGTAACCCACTGATCCTCTGGCATAGGGCCCTTTTTTCTTCTGGGCCATTTGAGGTAGCCTTCTGTAATGGTGTGCTCCTCTGAACTGACTCACAGGACAGAATTCACAACTGGGCTGAGAGGCTACACCAAGCCACAGGACATGCTGTTTCTCTGACCACAGCAGACAGCTGCAGAGGCTTTGAATGGGGAAACTGAGGCTGGCTCAAGCTCCCGCACCCACCCCTCCCTCAGCAGCAAGGCTGCAGTCTGGATGTGTGTCTCTGACATAAGCAAGAAAGGAAATACGCCCCATGTTTCCCTGATGCTCCGGGGTTCCTGTGGTTCATTCTGACAGGCCTATACATTCTAGAAGTGCAAGCCACTGGGAGTGTCCACATAGGGTACAAAGATATATAGCAGGAAGAACATATAAGAGAAGCCACAGGACCAAGGTGAGTCAGCAAGGTGACAAGGTGAATATTCTTGGATGTTCTGCCTGGGAGCCGAGGCCAGCAAGGCCAGCATCCCTTCGCAGGATTAAGAGGGCATCCATCTGCAAGATTATCTGCCATTCTTTCCATTCAAAAGTGTATGAGATATCAAGGCTCGAGAAAGGGTGTATTTGGGGGCACAAAACCATAGACACTTTGTCCTTGAGCCAAGCCTGTTCTACTTTGTAGGAGCTCTGTCTATATCCGCCATCACCTGACCAGCTTGTCCAGAAAGCATGGGCAGAGCAATCAAATGCCTGAGCTTCTCAGGTGACCACGCCCCCCTCTGCAGGGACACAGAAAAGCCATCCCAAGCTCCAGAGGCTTCCAGCGCCCCAAGTCATGGGAGCTCAAGCCCTCACTTGTCACAACTATCCTTTAGCCACAACATGGGTAGATGGTTGCAGGGTACCTTTGCTCTGGGGTGAGAACAGGATGGGAATCATTAATTTACAATTGTGATGGTTTGTATGTGCTTGGCCCAGGGAGTGGCACTATTAGAAGGTGTAGCCTTGTTGGAGTAGGTGTGTCACTGTGGATGGGGGCTTTGAGACCCTCATCCTAGCTGCCTGGAAGTCAAGTCTTCTCCTGTTTGCCTTCAGAAAAGATGTAGAACTCTCAGCTCCTCTTGTACCATGCCTGTCTGGATGCTGCCATTCTCCCTCCTTAATGATAAAAGACTGAACCTCTGAACCTGTAAGCCAGCCCCAATTAAGTGTTGCCCTTATAAGAGTTGTCTTGGTCATGGTGTCTGTTCACAGCAGTAAAACCCTAACTAAGACAGCAATGCAAAGCATGATGGGAGAGAGGACCATGGCAGAAATACCCTCAAAGAAATATCTGGGAAACAATGACCAATTAAGACACCACAGAAAGGAGATTAAATCCCATCCAGCTGTGAGTTCTGGGAAGAAAGAATGGAAAGGAGGGGACCACATCTTACTGCTTTTCATGGGGCTACTGTGAGCTGCCCAGGGGATGTGCAAGCCATGTCCTTTACACTGATAGTAGCTGCCTCCAAATCCACAAGGCCATAACTGCATGATCAAATAAAAGTCTCTGAAATAGGACAGTGTGGACAGCAGAGATTTGCTCTTCTCTCTGGCAACTGTGCCCTGTGCAACACAATGATCCCCACGAGAGATAGGTCTGGGGTTAGTCCTAAGTCCTACCCAAGTCTAAGACACTCCTGATCAGCTCAGTGTCCCCCAAGGTCACCAGGGAGCCTTTGGCCCCAGGTCATGGCAACCTTTCCTTCTGTCTCTATCACCATTAAGGCTGCAGAGACTGCACTGGCTGAGCTTACACCATGAGACAGTTCCTACTCACAACTAGGGACACAGAATGGGAACCAAAGACCGCTCTTAGAGTCTATCTTTAGAGTCTATCTAGGGTGGTTATGGCGATTTTCAGAAATAAAAAGAGGCCCGCTGCAAACGTAAGGGATGACCTTGGAGAAAGGACAGCAGTGACTGGCAGCAGTGGAACAATTGGAGACAAGGACAGTCCCGTGACCTAAGAGTGGGCAAATGATATCCCAGGTCCCAAAGGCCTGAAGTACCATGAATAAGAAATTTAGAAAATACCTTCGCCACCATACAGGTTGCACAGAAAGGATGTCTTCATCTCTCATCTGCTGATCTAACATAGACATAGGTCTTAAAAAGTCTGGGGACGGTTGTGGCCAGGCTCAGTGAGGGGCAGGAGAGACCAGCATGGACTCATGGTGAGACCCAGAGCAGGTGACGTGGGAGGGGAGGTGTACAAAAAAAAAAAAAAAAATCACAGTCCAGGAAAGCACATGACTTCGTGAAACAGAAGTGATCATATGTTTTCTTACAGCCGATAAACTGCAAAACATACCCAAGACACCTGCCTTCAGAGCTGGGAACACACCCTCCAGTCACAGCTCATGAAAGACATGCAGTCAGAACTGGGGATGCATGCGTGTACACACACACACACACACAGTCACAGCTCAGGGCAGCTCCTGGATTCTTGCCAAATTCTCTGCATCCTGTCATAGTGTATCTGGGTCTCTGCCTGTTCACACAGCTTCACTTCAAGCATTGGCTATGTGCACGGAACCTTGGTTGACATCACACCCTCTGTTCCCTTCCAACAGTACTTGCTCTTACATCACAGTACAAACATCATTCTATGCAGAAAAGCCACTGGGCCACCACTGGCTGGCCTGAGCAGGAGGCGAGGAAGCCAGCAGGCACCCTCCTACCTTGTTGTAGTACTGCACCAGCACCGAATGCCATCGCCCGTCACTCACACCTCCGGGAACCTGTGGTGTCACTGTGGTTGTGGTCTCACCTGTGCAGCAAGAAGGAGATCCAGAGACAGGTTAGGGACCTCCAATCAGGCTTCCAGGCTGCAGTGTAGACTTACAGCTCAGAAAGACTGACCGTGTGCCCTTTCTTTTGGCATGGCCACCACTGAAAGCCATCCCCCATACTCCCTATGTGGAAGGCCTCAACCTGAAAGATATCAAGATTCTAAAGCAGGAAAAGAAAAAAGAGGAGCCCTGAGTCAGAGAAGGCTAGCCCCTCTCAGCCTCCACAGCCTGATCCTCACACCTGTGCCTGCCTGGTCCTCTCATGCCGGTGTAAGTCACCACATTAATTTACAGGTACACTGCACTTCATTTTATTATTATTTTTATATTTATTTGATTTTATGTGTATGGGTGTTTTGCTTCCATGTCTACATGTGTTCCATATGTATGTCTGATACGGAGGAAGAAGGCATTGAATCCCCCGGAACTAGAGTTAGGAATAGTTGTGAGCTGCCACATGGTTGCTGGGAACCGAACTCAGGTCCTCTGCAAGAACAGCAAGTGCTCTTAATTGCTGAGCCGTCTATCTGTCCACCCACATCGCTGCACTTCAATCACCGATTCCGACCTAGGAACCAGGCTCTGTCTGGTACTAGCATTATGTTGCCGTAACACTGACATCTTCCTGCACTCTGACTTCGAGAGGCCAGGTTCCGAGATGCAGAATTAGGGTTGGAAGGCCGAGCAGCCTGGAGGTGCTGGGAGGACATGATAAGCTTAATCCATGAAGTGCCTTGGGAGACGCTCTGTGGCTGCAGGAGCCTCACCTGCCGAGAACGTAAGCTGCAGCTGCTCTTCCACAATCTCCAGGGCGATGAAGTCATGCTTCTCGTTGAATCGGCCGTTGTAGAGGAGCAGGGCGTTCCTGTCTTGGGTGGCAAACCTGAGGGCCGAGAAGTGTGTCATACAGTGAAGGACCCCAGGGCCATGAAGATACACAGAGTGACATGACCAGTCAGGGGAGTGAGTGGCATGGTTCAGGAAAATAATCTGTCCCCAGCCCTTTATCACAAGAGATGCTGACGGCCCAGCCAACCTGATGCTTGCACCAGAGCCTTAAGGAACACAATGGTTCCCTGTGGGAGTGTGAAAAAACTCCCTGCAGGGTGGGAAAAAGGACTGGGTAGATTGAGGTTTGTGGTGCAAGTCTGAGGATTCTCAGTAACCACGCATGGCAGCCACTTGTAATCCCAGGAGGCAAATCTCAGGAGGACAGGATCCTCAGGGTCTGCTAGACTATGTGGAGATGGGAAGCACTGGGTTTAGTGAAAGACTCCATTTCAAAAAATACAGTGCAGAGTAACTAGAGAAAATACTTAGTATTTACACATGCATGCGTGTGCGCACACAGAGAACACACATGCACAGAGAGAGAATACACACATGCATGCACACACACAGAGAACATACACAGAACACACACAGAGAGAGCAAACACACACATGCATGCACGAACACACATGCACACACAGACAGAACACACACATGCATGCATACACACACATATACACACACACACTACATGTTCACAAGGATGACACATAGCCTGTTTACCAACTACAAGCATGTCTGGAGGCAAACCACAGGTAGCTTATCTCATGCTACAGATCAGATGAGACCCCAAGGTGCTCCTTTTGTACCAATGTCTCTGCATGCGTGCCACAACTCTAAGCCTCTTGTACCTATTGGAACATCTGATCCTGGACTGTGTGTGCCCAGGTTAACCCCTCTTGCACAGTGCCCTCCTGGTAAGCACCATCCATTGCTAAAGACAGAGAAACTGAGACGGGGCCCAGGGCGGAGGGGAGGGTGGGAACATTTAAAGTAAAATGAGGAAAGACAGAAATAGAAACCAAAGCTTGAGGGGCCAGAGGAGAAGGAGCCAAGAACAAAGGAGGATAAAAGGCGGCTGGGAGTGGGGCCCACTTGGGAGACCCAGCACTTGGCAAACAGAAACCAGAAAGAGGAGAAGGCCCATGACAGAAGCCACCTGAGAAAAGGCAAACTCAGCCGGGCTGGGCTGTTCTGTGGTAAGAGGAGCCTCAGCAGCTTCCAGGATGTGTGCCCCAGGGAACTATGTAACTGGAGGGCCACTGCTCTTCTGTGAGGATTCTGGGGGAACTTTCTCTCTTTTTTTGTGACTTTGAGTTTTAAGGCAGTCATATGTAAAAGCCACCAAGAGTCATCACGATGCATGTGGCTGTGAGCTGCTGGCTACCAAGGAGGGAGGAAGCCATGAGTACACTCCAGAGTTACATAACCCCAGCTCACACCCGGCATGTGCCATAATACATTCTCCAGTACATGCCATGATACATTCATCAGCCGACACGAGACTTCTCTGATGTGGATGGTGGTGGCTATTCATGGGAGTCCTCTGTTGTAGATACTGCGTCACAGGGGGATCCCACAGCAGGGCCCTTGCTTTGCAGGCTTGTGCCGTAAGGGGTGGCCTTCTGGAGGCCAGAGTCTTGTCACAAAGGGGCGAACACAAGAATTATCTGAGCCTGGAAGTACAGGGCTCAGGATGTACTGTGCCAATAGGCAGACACTGTTCATTTGTCAGGCAGGTGGAAGGTGGTGGTGTGTGTGGGGGGCGGGGGGAGTAGTGAGCGCTGATGACCAGATCACCCCACAGCCTTAGACCTCCCTACAATTCACCCAATGGGAAGGACCTTGTTAGCTCACAGTATAGAAGATGAGGAACAGGGAGAAGTCACTTGTCCTTTGGTCATAAGGACACTGCTGGCCAGCTTCATCTTTGGGGCAGAACACAGGGACAGGATCCTGCTCTGTCTGCCCTAAGACCAGACCTGTATGGTCTGGTCCTCAGCAGGCAGCTCAGCGAGTGATGAGGCTGTGCAGTAACCCATGCAGGGGAAGACAGAGAACGGCACACTCCTATCAGGCTGCCAAGAGCTACTGTAAACACGCACAAAACCACTGAGTAGAAGCCTCACCCCTTCAAAATGGAAAGTCTAGGTTTTCTTTCAACTAAGCAAATGTCACAGGTGCCAAGTCACAGGCTTATGATGCCTAGAATTTTGTGCATACGTGTTTGTACATGTGTGTTCAGGAGCCCACCAATTCAGCCAGACTGGCTGGACAGCAAGTCCCTGGAATCCTCCAGTCTCGGTCTCGCCGGATGTGGGATCACAACCATGTGTTACTGTGCCTAGCTTTCTACATGGGAGCCTGGGATTTGAACTCAGTTCTTATGCTTGCATGCAAGTATTTTGATAAGTAAACCATCTCCCCAGCCCCAAATGATAGATTGAAAATTTTTGAAGTAATGTTTAAATTCTGGGGGAGAAGGTATGAGAGCACACAATTGGCCTGTTACATACAGATCAGGACCAGGGCTGGGGAACTGGGGTCTGAGCAGCCTGGCTTGTGACATGCAGAGGAGGTCTGATTCCTGGGCCTGCCCCGCTGGCTACTGAGATATCAGTGGTACCCATGTGTTGACTGGTGGGCAGAACCAGAGTAGCCAGGTTAGTTTCCAGGCCTGGGATTTAGGCTGTCGCCTCTTGGAAGTCTTGGCACGGATGTTCTATTGTCCCTATGCTGAAATAACATCCCCTGTCATCATTGTGGCAGTGACTTGACCCTTGAGCAGCTGGTCCAGCAGCCAGCACTGAGCAGGCCTCCCCAGCAGAGCCTAGAAAGCTGAGGTGCGCAGACCCCCACGACATATTCCCAAAGGATACCCATAAACACTTACGCAAGAGAGACGGTGAAGTGGAAGCGTTGCCGCAGGCCTCGGAAGGTAACGAAGGACTGGGGTGGGAAGCTCCTGGTGCTTACTTCACAGTAAGGATGCTCATACTCGCCGGGTGGGCACACACAGTGGAAGCCTCCAATGAGCAGATTCACGCAGGTGCCCCCGTTTTTGCATACTCCGCTGGCACAGCGGCCCGAGCGAACGTTCACCTGGCAATGTTCCCCTGGAGAAGAAAGCAGAGGTCACACAAAGGCTGTCCTAGCATCCTAGTTTGCTTTCCCCCACCCCTTGCTCCCATAATAAACACTGACCATAGGCAACTTGGGGAGGGAATGGGTTTATTTCAGCTATTGTCTATCACTGAGGGAAGTCAGGGCAGGAACTAAAGGCAGGAATCTGAAGCAGAGGCCATGGAGGAAGGATGCTTACTGGCTCGCTCTCCAGGGCTTGCTCAGTTTGCTTTCTTATATAATCCAGGGGTAGCACCACCCAACAGTGGGTTGAGCCTTCCACATCAGTCATTCATCAAGACAACGCCCCACGGACATGGCAGTGAGGGTGACAGGCCAGTCTAACTGAGACTGTTCCTCACTGAAGTTCTCACTCCCCAAGTGACTCTAGTTTGCTTAAGTTGACAAAACTAAACAAAAAAACAAAAACCCAATAAGCACAGAGACTAAGGGAGAGCTAGTGGACTGTAGATGTTCCCTGAGACACACAGTTGACCAAAGGTTCAGGTCTATTGCCTTGAATGACACAGTGATACCTGAATCTGGGGCTTGCTGCCAGTTTGCAGATCCACAAACTGTTTCGTAAAAGCAGAAAGACCTTCCTCTGGAGGTGACCCTAGGATGATGGATTATAGGACTAAAATATCCCCTGAGAGCTCTCTTCTACTGAATGTGTTGAGGCTGAAACCCAACTGAGTCCCAAGCTGCTGCTTCTGTAGCCCAGAAACCAAATCTGCTGAGACAGAAGGTGGCTGAGACAACTAACCCACTATACACCTTCACAGCCATTCAGACCCACCCATGGAAAGACCCAAAGTGCTTCTGTTACCAGGCCAGGCTCAGGTCAGGACAGTGTGATCTCATCCATCCGCCGGTTCTGTACTAGCTGAGATGGGCCCAGAGGAATGGACAGAGAGAGGCTGCCAGTGTGCAGAAGCAGGTGAGAAACAGCCACCGGTCGATGCTTGCTCATCTCAGTTCCACCACAGTGAACACTTCCATCTCCCAGTCACTTCCGGATCCCAGGACCCTGCCTGACATGGCTCTGAGCTTGGCCACCCTGCCGGAACCTTTGAGTTCCTGTGCTTGCACGCACACCTGCACCCACTCTCACCATCCTATGGGTCACACACTCAAACCATTAGACCCTCACAAACACGTTCATGTTTACATTTATAAACACACCAGCACGTACATCCTTACACCCACGGTCTCGGACTCAGCCTCGAACACGCATGCTCATACCCATACTCTCCTCATGCACACTCGCCTCACAGACCATCTCATATGAACTCCCCTGCCCCCCATGCTCTCATGCTCAAACATGCCAGTCAGTGCTCACAGCCTTCTACACAACCCTTGTGAGGGCCCATCACTGAAGTTGCAACTTAAGCTTTCTCTCTCCTTCAGACACTTTAAACTTCCCCCTCCAGGAGGGTTTGCTTTACTGTATGCCAGGTTAGCCCATGCGCAGTGAAGCCCAGCACATTCTGTGAACAAAGCCGCCTGAGAGACACTCTGGCCTTATGCTCGCTAAACCGTGAAGACAAAGGGCCCCTGCCTTCATCCTGCTCCCAGCCAGTGCCTGAGAGTAGCAGCCTTTGGAGGCTCCAGGATCCAGGGATTGTCCAAACTTTCCCAGCAGAAGAGAAAGCCAGCCCTTGTCCTGTAAGACCTTCCAAATTCCAGACCCGCCTGGCCATGGGACTGCAAAGTAGCAGCCCGATCCGATCACTTGAGCATGGGGTTCTCTTCCTCTCTCAGGGCCCAGAAATTTCTCTCCAAGACCCAGAAGAGGTCCCAAAGTCTCCACCAACACAACTTTATTTTTTAAAGACCCTGGAAATGAAGGAGGATCCACCTTAAGTCCTACATGACTTCACCTCAAGGGTCTGCTGTATCTAGAAAGACCCGGTTTTCCAGTGAGGCCACATGCTGGCCTCTGTGTAGATACGATGTGGGGAGCTCACAATCTACACAGTGGCTGTTTGTCTCAGAACTAATGTCTGTCCAGTGTGGACTCTGTAAGAGGAAGGCTCTGAGACTGGGGTTGGGGCCTTCCCAGGCTGTGTTTCAGCCCTCAGGGGATGGTCCTCCAGACTTTCTCTTCCCTTCCCAAGCAGAAGGCTATATATCTCAGGGCCCAGTCATCGGCCTACCCAATTTCTGCCTATAGCCTCTCTCAGACCTTCTCAATAAACCTACCCCATACAGTACCAACTTCCTCCCATTGTCTCCTGGCACCTCCAGCTCAACCCTCCCCTCTCTGGCCTGTTCCTCTCTGGGTCCCCCCATCCAGACTCAGAGATTCACCATCTGCCCAGGGAAGGGCTTTGAGTCTTGGAGACACCTGCACACTGTTGGCCCTCACCTCCCTCCTCTACCGTTCTCACATCCAGTGCCCCATCCCACTGCCCAAACCTTCACCTCAAACCCAAGTACCCCAAATATGCACCTTACACCACCAGTTCCACTGACTCACAAAGCCTCTTGCTCTGCCTGCGACACAAAAGACTGTTTGCTACAGTGCTGGTCTCTGAACACACTCATCCACTGGCTTAGTATGGCACTACTCTACAAAGATGTCACCCTATCACACCCCTGGCCCTCAAAAGCACAGACCCAGATCACTTGCTCCACACTCTTGGCTCTAACATAGCCATACTGCTCCTCCAGCCAGGATCCCAGGACCCAGGGCACCACTAGAGGGGCCTTACAGCTGTCCAGTCACTGATGATAAAACCCACTGATAGTTGATCTGAGGTGCCTCTCAGTTTCTGAAGACTGTCCTATGTCCCCTCCCCAAGTCTGTCCTCAACTGTGGCTCACCCATAGGAACTTTCACTGCATTCTGAACAGGTCCAGGACCCCAGGATCCCTTCCAGCTCCACCTGCTGGGAACACCACTAAGTGGAAGCATGGGGTGGGGGTGTAGCCACGGGGTTCATTTTAGAGCTAAGTCCGAGAACATCTGGTACACAGTGGGTGCCTTGCGTGTTAGGGTGCTGGACTAGTGCCCATAATGAGGGGGGTGTTTGAGGAGAGCTGGGCATACAGCAGGTACTGGCGGGTGTTTGTGGGATGAAGTCATACAACGCCAGGGCTTCCCAGAGCCAAGGCAGTGATTCATGCTTGAGCTAATGGTGAGGTTACAAAGCGGACATCATCCATCCACTGATCCAAGCAGGGTGGGTAGGTACCCATACAAAGAATTAACTGTAGGGTTAAGCACACTGCTTTTTTCACTGTGCTGAAGACAAACCACACTAGCCCAGGATAGAGCCTCATCTCTGGGTTCTTTAAGTAAACTCCAGGTCCTTGGGAGCCAACATAGGGTCTGTTCTGATGTTCCTATGAGAGAGAACACTGGTTGCAGCAGCCACTCTTGCTAGTGCATCAGAAGTGCATCTTGGCTCACTGAGGCCTTGCACTTACCTTCCATGTGGCTTCTCTGCATGAGGTTAGTCAGATGCCCTGGGGTGGGGGTGTTCAGTTGACTGTGTGTGCTCAAAGCACTGCCAACATGAGCTGCCAACTTGACAGCGCACACTTGAGACCTGTGCAGTGATGGCTTCTAATTCTGCAAGTCATTTTAGCCCAGGAGAATGACACAGGTCAACGTCTGCAAATCCTGCATCCTTAATCCTCTCATCTCATAAAGCAACTGCAATGCTTTGCTTTGGTCTTTTCTATGTCTGTCTGTCTGTCTGTCTGTCTGTCTGTCTGTCTCTCTCTCTCTCTCTCTCTCTCTCTCTCTGTGTGTGTGTGTATTTCTCTCACTCTCTCTGTGCATATGTTTATGTGTGTATGTGTGTACATGCATGTGTATATGCATGTTTTTTTTCTCTCTCTCCCTGTGTGTGTGTCTGTGTGTATTTCTCTCTCTGTGTGTATATGTTTATATGTTTCTGTGTGTATATGTGTACATGCATGGGTGTGCACATGTTTTTTTCTCTCTCCCTGTATGTCTGTGTCTATGTGTGTATTTCTCTCCCTCTCTCTGTGCATATGTTTCTGTGTGTATGTGTGTACATGCATGAGTGTGTACATGTTTCTCTGTGTGTATGTCTGAGAAGGCCAGAAGAGGGTGTTAACCGGTCTGGAGCTAGAGACGCTGACTGTTGTGAGCCATTGACGCTGGGTGTTAGGAACAGGGGCATCTTAACCACTGAGCCATCTCCACCCACCCTTGCTTACTTGCTTGCTTGCTTGCTTTTCTATTGGTGCTGGACTCACACTCAGGTTGTCAGGCTTGGTTGGTGTCTGCCGTCTTTACCTGCTAAGCCTTCTCTGGTCTATCATTTTTCTTTCTGAAGCAGAGTCACTCTATGGCCTAGAGCTCTTGACTCGGGCCTTCCACCACACCGAATCAAGCAATACCACTTTGATGAAGTAAATCTTCTCGGGGCCTACTGTCATGATTTAAGCTTGTCTTTTTTCTAAGATTTCACAGTTCAGGATCTGGCATTTCCTGAACATCCAGGTGTTCTACTTGGAGGCAAATGCTGCTTGCCCAGTTGTTCTCCACCCAGTAGCACACCTCCCCATGGCTGCCCTTGAACGCCCATTTCATAGGTAGCCCCCTCCACCCACACTGAAGTAAGGTTAGCTTGGGCAACCTGGGTACTGAGCTCAATAATGCAGAGCATGCCATAAGGCCCCTGGTCATGAGGGACACTGGCCTTAGCCTGGTTAAGGCTGCATACATATAAAACCATGGACAAAGAGTGGACAGAGTTTTGCAGAAAAGACCCCGGAGTTGGTGCCAGGCTAGTCCTAAGTCTCATACATGTCCTATCACTGAATAAGTGCCCTACCTAGATGTGGGTGAGTAATGTCCTGTCTGCCCAGAGATTCAAGCTGGAACGGTCAGAGCCACTGTCTAAGCAAAAGTCACAGGACTTAGGCAAACGGGTTGCCTGTTATAGGAAGGAGACAGCTGGTAGGCGAGCGCAGTCAGGAAGCTTTTGGAAGCTTTAGGGAGTAAAAGGACACAGGCCCAGGGAAGCCACAGAGCAGAGGGTACTCATGTTTGAGAGAAGAGATGAGGAGCTGCTGGCCCTGAGACCCACTTCAGTGCACCACACGTGGGACAGGAACTAGCGATGCAGAAGGCCTGGCCTGGCTTCAGAGAAGCAGTGAGAAGAGGGCAAAGTATGCCCTGGAAGGGAAAGTAAAGTTTTGTCAACATAAATTTTTTTAACTAAATAAAAAAGACAAATCCTTTCTCCTTTAACAAAGACTTAAGGGCTTTAAACTAGAAAAACTAGAATTTCCAGAGGCACCAAGGGTAAAGCTCAGACCCAAGACACACTTGGAAACTGGCAAATTCAGGCAGAACTGAAAACCAGCAGGGCGGGTGGGGAACACATTGAAGAAGGGGGTGGGGGCCTGGGGGTGGAGCTGGGAGCTGAGCACAGATCACACAAAGTCAGGTCATAAACACACAGATCCCTGGAGTGGCCTGAAGCCCCATCAGAGCTCAGGCCCAGGAAGGAACCTCGTGTCCTAGCAAAGATGACACAAGGCACTGTGCAATGCCACTGTGCAGAAGCTCCGCCGCCACAGGAAGGGCTGTGATGGGCGGAGCGGCACTCTGGGACACTGAAAGGCAGGTGTCCGTGAGAAGTCACTGAGCACTAAGCATACTGAGCCATCCTTCCATGTTTCCACCCACTTACTCGTCCCTTTTCCTACCCAATCACCACACATCCACCTCCATCCACCCATCCTCCCTCCATCCGTTGATCTATCCTTCTGTGAATCCAGGAGCCTACCATGTACCTTCCTCCACCCACTGCTCTGTCTATCCCTTCACCCATCTGTCTATCTATCTCCCATCCATCCACCTACCCATCATCCCTCCATACGTACTTCTATCCATCCATTCGCCTACCATTCGCTTGTTCATTCAATGAACTGCCTGTCACGGGACACTTTAAGACACTGGGGTTATAAGAATGAATGAAACCATACCTGCATGTAAGCATACATGTGGTACCCACACACATGCAAAATAGTTCCCACCACAGACCAGCTGAAGTCCTCTCCTGGTGCTACACAGCAACCCTCCCACTCCCCTGCCTCATGCTTCTGGAGAGATGAAGGGGGAAGGAAGGTCATGTCAGCAAAGCCCCACTTCACACAGGGAAGGCCCACTTCACACAGGAGTTGTACAGTGGTCACTCCCAGCAAGCCAGTGCCTGCTATGACAATGAGGTTCCAGGACACCTCAGATTGCAGTAGAGATGTGAGAGAGGGCATCCTGCAGGCCTGCTTTGCAAAGGAGACCTCAGAGATTAGCAGACTGACAGGGCTAGCCACTGATGCTTGCCCTCTGGCTGTTCCGGGGCCACATCGAGGCCTGACAATGATGTAGGCACCATGAGAGCAGCCGTATCACAGAACAGTCTGGGCCATCACCAGACAAGCTCTCTTCTATGCAGGCTTCAATGTGCTGAAGGCCCAGGGAAGGTCAGAACTTGTGTCAGATCACACAGCTGCAAGGGTAACCCAAGCCTGCATCAGCAGTGTCTGTATGGAGTCTGCAAGGATGGGTCAGGAGTGTGCAAACATCCAGGATTGGCACCATGAGAAGGTGTCGGGAGGTGATGGTTGGAGCCTCAGGCCTTCTATCAAACTAGCAAAGCACCACTGCCCAGGACAGAGGTTCACTGTCCAAAAACCAGTCAATGGCTCTTGTTTTGCTGGCTATATACCTATCCCAGAAGCAGGGAGACCAGTCACTCCTGCTGGGGAGCCATCTCAAGTACCCAGAGGGTGGGCGAGGGAATAGAATTCATTTGGCATAGGTCCTAGACTGTTGCTGTCACTCCAGGCCCTGACTCCGCCCCTCCAGGCAACTGTCACTCCAGTTCTTCCCTCCCTCCCCCCTTTCCTACTCCAGGCAGACTGCCAGGTTCTAGTCTGTCCTCTCTTTCCCCTTGGGAGTTTCCAGCTTTGTTTGGCTTTCTCACCTCCTGGGGGACTGAAGCCCAGTCTCCAAGAACCACAAGCTCAAGTGGCCCAACCCCTCCCTGCTGGCCAAGCTACCCAGAAGGTCTCAACAGAGGGCCCAGACACCTGCTGCCTCTCCCCAAGGCTCTAGGAGAAGGGGGTAGCTGGTGGGAGCAGGAAGCCTTGAAACCAGGAGAGGCCACAGTGCTGGGGCTTGTCCAGGGTCTGTCTCTTTCTGATGACTTCATTGTCTTTGAAGCAAATTCTTAGAACTCCAGTCACACCCATTTAAAAAAAAAACCCATATATATATAAATAAAAAAAATGCATTCCAGTGGCAAAGAGTCAGCTCCCCACCCACCCGCACTGTTCCTTGCCTTGAGAAGCCACCTGCCTGTCTGAGGGTTGGGGCCTGCAGAGCCTGAGGGGAAGAGGGGGTGTCACATGCAGCCTCTGTGTTCTGAGCAGCTTCCACCAGGGTCTTGTACTGCAATGACATTTGTAACACACCCCCTAGAATACAGCCACCTCCATGGCCTTGAAGCCACTGGGCGGGGGAGACCAGAAGATAATCCACCCTGTGTAGTGTACAGGGAGGCTGCCAGAGGACATATATCCTGATCCCTAGAGCTCTCCCTTCAGTGAGAAGAGTTCAGAGTAAAGACCCAGAAATTGGAAAACTACGACACAGGGGCAGATGGCCCAAGTGACAGCATGCAGTGTGCTTATGTAGATTTATATGAATTTTTTCACACAGTGGCTCTCAACCTGTGGGTTGCAACTCCTTCAGAGTTGCATTATCAGATATCCTGCTAATCGGATATTTACATTATGATTCCCAACAGTAGCAAAATTACAGTTATGAAGGAGCAAGAAAATAACTTTATGGTTGGGGGGGGTCACCACGACATGAGGAACTGTATTAAAGGGTGGCAGCATTAAGAACCACTGTTTTAACACAATTTCTAATTTAAAAAAAAATGTGTGCATGTGTTAGAGAGAGAGAGAGAGAGAGAGAGAGAGAGAGAGAATGAATATGAGAGGAGAGAGCATGCTTCAGTGAACAAAGTAGAGGTCAGCCGAAAAGTTCACAGGGTTGGTTCCCTCCTTCCACCTCTACATAGTTCTGGAGATCAAACTCAAGCTGCCAGGCCTGTGGTAAGCAGCCCTTTTGCCCCTCTGAGCCATCCCAGTGGCCCTTTAACATAGTGTTGAGCAGTTGCTATCACACAAGTGCTATGGAGACACAGGGACAGTAGGAAAGGGGAAGGGAGGGAATGAGAGAGAAAGGGAGGGACAGACAGAAACAGAGACAGGAAGGAAGGAGGGGGCAAGGAAGAGAGACCTTGAGACTGGGAGGCCTTTGTCCTGTGGGGTCTGGCTGGAAGTCTGAATTACATAGAGCAGGCACAGCAGCCAACTGGGAACTCTAAGGCTTCCCCAGACAGAACTACCCAGGACACAGATGGGACATGGACACACACACACACACACACACACACACACACACACACACACACACTGGTGTATCAGTCTTCAGAAGCCTGTACCCAGCCGAAGCAGGGATGCTGAAGACTTCCCTCAGCATGGGACTCCTCCCCACACAGTGGTGTGCTGAGGAAAGTTTCCTCTGAATAGGTCTTGTGCAAACTTCTTGCTTGGAATCGATGCCTTCATAGTTCTTGCTCTGGCCCCTATGGTCCCAGGCAAGACAGAGGGGCTTTGTCTGATGCTGTGGAGAAGATGGATGGGGCGGAGACTGGCAAAGGGTTGCCTTCCCTAAAGTCCTCTGGGGTCACCACTCAGGTCAGAGGCTCAATTTCTCTATGGAAACTTGAAGGTCAGAGTTTCACAGTGGCATTAAAGAGGGGGCACAGCCAAGCCCTGGTCACATGCTGAAGTCACAGGGTCTGGTAGCTCTCTTATGTCCTCGGCAAATTTTTTTACTGACAACCCAGTGGGTGCCAGGTGCTGGTGGGGCCAGAGGTAGCAATCACAAAATTATGGATCCAAAGAAGATTGCACCCCACACCTGAGAACTGAGCCTTTACACACTCTGCAGATTGAGGCCCACGAGAGGGAAGTCACCCTGAGTTACTGGGAGAAGAGACAAAGCCATCACAGCATCCTGTGGGAAACGGGAGGGGAGGATGGAGTGTGGGATCCAAGGGTGGAGGTTGCAAAGGTCAACACAGGTAGCTCCTGATGCTGAGGGGGAAAGCAGGCTCTCCACCGGGGCCTCTAAGAGGAGGCCGACTTGCCCAAACCCTTCAGTTTAGAGCCCAAGGACCACCCCATCCTCAAGTGAGTTCATCTATGATGACCTGCAGTCCTCTGGCACAGACAATGGACAAAACAGAGACTCCCACAACCTAGGTGAGGGGAGTTAGGCCCCATCTCACCCATGGCAGAGACACCAGGTACAGGACTGACCAGACAGTCGCGTCCCTATTAACTCTGCTTTTCTTACTCACTCTTCCTTGGCCATCTGCAAGCTGACTGATAAGCCTCAGGTCACTCTTGCTTCTGGCTCAGACCCCATGTGGACAACCATGCTCAGGAAACTACCTCTTAGGAAGAGTGCGCCTGACCCAGGCAGGAACTTGACACACACACACACACACACAGGTGAGCAAGAAGCATAAGGAATCATGGGGCAAAGTAAGTTCTGTTCCCCAAAGTGATGGTCTAGTGCTTCTTAAGTCTGGCACCAGTGAGTAGGTCTTATTTAGGCACAGGCTCTTGCAGGTATAGGCGAGTTCAGAGGAGGAGATGTAGGATTCTGGATTCATTAATCCAAAGGCTAAAGTCTGTGTAGGAGAGAATTTAGTACAGCGCACAGGAAGGATGTACTGTGGAGAGGTGTAGGCAGTAGCAATGCAGCATAGGCCAAGTGGCTAAGAAGTCCGGTAGAGACAGGAAGCACCCACCCTCACAGCCGTCAGGTGGTACACCTCTTTGGGCATACCTCGACAATGGCCTTCAGGGCCTTCAGAAGCATAAAGAAACATGGCCCAATTGTCTTAACTCACTGGTGGGAGCATAGGCTGTGTAGATCCCTTATTCCATACCCAGAAGGCCAAGCATGGTGGCATAAGCCTGAAATCCCAGCACTCCGGAGACTGAGGCAGGAGGATCATGAGTTCAAAGGTCAACACCAACTCCCCAGAGGATCTTGGTTCAAAGAAAGGAATAGAGCATGCCTGGGATCAAAAAGTTTTAGACTTCAGGCTCTTTTTTTAAAATTTTGGAACCTCTGCATACACATAACGAGATCTTGGGGATGGGTTCCAAGACTAAACACAAAAAAATTCATTTATGGTTCATGTACACATTTGACATGTAGCCTCGAGGTGATTTTATACAAATTTTTCGACACACCTGCATTCTGACTGTAACTCATCACGCGAGGTCAGACGTGGAATTTTCTGCTTTGGCATCATGTTGGTGCATGCAAAAGTTTTGGATTTTGGAACATTCCAGATTTCAGATTTGGGGTTAGGGCAACTCAAAGCCAGGTGCTGGTATCACCACCCGCAAGAGGAGGTGGAGTTAGTGGGAGGGCCATCCTGGAGGCCAGTCTGCAGTGCTTGACACTTGCCCATGATGCTCAGTCCCCTTCAGTCTGAACCCTGGCTTTAGGGGTTAAAGTTCACAGACAGCAGGGGTTTCCGGGCTGGACCTGCCCATACCTGGATCTCTAAAGACAAGACTTAGTGAAAAACAAGCTCACAGAAGTGCAGTAACACCCAACTTCAGGACAGCACAGGAGAGAAACACTTCATGTTGCAACTCTAGAAAGAGCCGAAGCAACAGGTTAAGTGTTCAACGACGAAGAAAACGTAACGTCTCTCCCAGAGTCTCAAAGTATTCGCTGCTCTAGCTGAGATTTTAATTACGGGCAATGTGATGATTCTCGCTTTAACTGATAATTATCCCCCACATTAAGGACTAATGTTAGAGGACTAGGAGCCACTCCCAGCGCAGCTGAGATGTACCGTGTAGACTTCAGCTCTCTGGGCGCCCTCCTCCCTGTGCTTAAGGAGATTTTTTTCTACAGCATCAAGACACGGCTCAGAGGCAATGCACCACACGACGTGGGGCTTTCCGATGGGAGCGCCTAGCGTAGTGTCCCCATGGAGACAGGGACACCCAGAACTCTACCCCAAACTAACTGGAGCTGGATAATGTCTATATTTATGACTAGGGCAGAGGAGTGCCAGCATTTACTTTAAAACTGTTCCTATAAACACACGGGTGATTGCATTCTTGCAATCACTCTGAACACAGACAAAACACCCTCAGCTTCAGGAGCATCCTGCAGTCTGAGGAGGCTCTTAAAGCAAGCGGGAGAGTATTCAGTAGCTGGTACAAAGTTCAAACTGAATACCACAGAGGGTTCCTCAAGCCCTACCTCCTCCTAGGGAGCACCTATCAGTAGGGAGCACTCCATGGAGAGAGGACAGAGGAGCCCATGGCCCAGGGCTGGGGTGGCAACTTTGTATTCAACAGCTGTGCATGCACCCTTTGTTTGGATTTGCTGAAACACACTCTGAATGAGGACAAGCAGCAAGGGGTGGAGGGACCCTAAGAACAGGGATCAAGTTAGGGACACCCAAGGCTAGCTTTAGTTGTGATAGTGACCACCCCTCCCCTCTCAGATCTGGATGCAGCTGAACTACCCGCCCCTCCTGCTGACATCAAAGCTGTCATTCAGGAATGTACCCCAGGGGAGAGATGATGATTAGGCAGCTATTCCCAGGTCTCCCTGAAGTGGAGAGAGGGAAAGAGGGAGAAGGGGGTGGGGGGAGCCACTCTAGAAATGCCCAGAAGCCTGCAGTACTGGGCCCCAACTCAATTTGGAGCTTGGCCACAGGCCCAAAACCCAAAGGACCTTAATGACCAGGAAGGGACATTGGAGACCGACAGGATCCTGTCTCTTTTCACTAAGCAGCAAAAGCAGCAAAGGTGTCACTCTGACCACAGCATACAACAAATGTCAGGTTCAAGGACACGTCTCCAGCCATGTGGAATGGGACCCTACAGGGTCCCGTCTGCAGTGCCTCTGTCGTCGCCACAGATCATTCGCAGCAGGGAGGAGGTCACCAATGTCTAGCAGAGAGATGGGGGGGGGGGTGTGAAATCCAGGGAACCCCTGGGGGGGGGTAGATGCACTTGAGACACAAGGGTCTGTGGTGAGAGAGGGCAGCTTGTTCTGGGAGGCCAGCAGAGAGTGAACATGGAAGCAAGGGACAGTGGGCTTCTAGGCTGCAGCCCTGAGGGTGGGGAAGAACTTTCTACCAGAGAATCTGAAGTGCTCACTCCAAATGATCTCCAAGTCACTGCTGACTGAGACACAGGCAAGAAGATGATGGAGTCTTCCCTGTGGGAGAGTGGAACCATGGATAAAGAGGGCATATGGAAAGTTTAAGGAAGAAATATAAAGTTTCCACTGAGAAGGTGCAAAAGAACCTTTCAAAACCTTCCCAGAGCAGGGGACAGTGGATTCAGGGGGTGCAGAGGATACACAGATGGACAGGAGGAAGCACGTTCAGACAGGAAGACTGCGGGTAAGGAAGCTAAGAGATGGGGTGAACGAATTGAATTGAGAGGAGCAACATGGGAGTCCATAGCCACATACAAAAGTATTTAACAAAAACCAAAATGGTGTCCTCCAAATGGAGACTAAGAAGTCAGTCATGGAGGGAAACAAGCTTGCATTTGTTTATGGGCTTGAGAAGTAACTTTATTTTTCCCCCAACACAGGGTTTCTCTGTGTAGCCTTGGCTGTGGAGGTCAGAGAAAAATCGTATGAGTTGGTTCATTCCTTTCGCTGTGTGGGTACCAGAGTTGAAATTCTGGTCCTCAGGCTTGGTAGCAAGTGCCTTTACCTGCTGGGCCATCTCACCAGCGGGGCTGAGAAAATAAGAGACGACCCAATACACATTCAGCCCACATCAGAAGTCTTCTCATTCCTTTCCATCTAAGAGATAGTTGTTAAGCCCAACTCTGGTCCCAAAGCAGATGTATCAGCAAGGACATGCCATTACCTTATGAAAACCATGGAATCCAGGTGCTCCTGAGCTGGGCACATTCTAAAGCCAGGGTGGATTCAGAAACTCGGGAGAGCTCTCTGAACTACATCTCCCGGTGAATTCAGTGAGCTTTTCCTGAAATGTTACGGGTGCCTTCCTTCTGTCGGCCCCTCCTGAGCCTCCTGTCCTGCAACACAGGAAGGCAGCCGGCCCAGGGCTCCCAGCACAGTTGGGCCACTTCCAACCCCTGCCATGAGGAGGCCTAGAGCTCAAGCTCAGCTTACCGAGAAGCAAGAAATGAAAGCTGTGTGACGACAGCATGGCTTTCATCGTGAATAAATGAGTGCAATTACCTCCATGAAGAAAAGCGAGTGCTTCAAAGGCAAAAAATGGAGGAGAGGGGAAGAAGAGGATCGGGGAGAAGTAATCAGCCTTAATTAGTTTTATCTCTAGGGAAATAGCATGATGCTTTTCAGTACCCGAAGAGAATCAAATTAGCCTCATGCTTGTCACATCTCCCTGAGATGACAGATGTGCCCACTGTCCCTTTATCATCCTTCTAGAAATGACTGTGCTGATGAGGAGGAAATCTGAGCACCTCAGAAGTCAGTTGACTGCACCCAATGGGTCCACTGTCATTGCAGGGGAGCCGAGGGTCCACAGATCCCCAGTGACCTCACTTACCTGCCCCAGCATGGTCACACCATACCCTAAGTATCTCTAATAGGTCAGCTATAGTAGCCCCAGGGATGTAACCTGGTGCAGAGGCTGTTACATGCTCCTGTTATATGGCCCTGTGCTGATGAGGAAAGATGGAAGGGTCCTACATATTAACTAAAGAGAATACATGAAGTGACCTGGGTCACTTGCTTGCATGGATAGAGTAATGCTTGACTGAACAACTGGTCTGGCATACATACAGCAAGCACTCTGTAAACGTCTGCAACAGGTGCCTAGCTAGATGGGCATTGTTCACTCCCTGGAGACACCAGTCCTCCCTGCAACAGCGCCCTCTGTCTGAAGCAAGACAATCTACAAAGCTTTCCACATAGGGCCATCTGACAGGGAGGGACTGGGGAATGAGCAGGCTCCCTCTGATGCTTCTCTGTCAGGAGGAAGCCAACCATGCAGCTAGCTGAGTCTTATAAGACACTACCAAAGAGATGGCAGCTGAAGCCTCTGGATAGAGGATGGGCATTAGGAAGGGAAGGGGGGTGCAGACATGGCTACCTATATGTCCTGGAGGTAGTTCTTGTTATTAGGTTTAAGCTTGGCAAAATTCAGAGCAGGAAGGAGAGGCAGAGGAGGGGAGTCCCTACACACACACACACACACACACACACACACTTTGTCCAGCACTTCCGGTGCACACCATCAGTCAGGGTATCTCCTAGACCTCTGCCTTCCTGCTCACCACCAGGCACCTGAGAGGCAGGAATCCGGGATCAACACTTGCCAGACAGCAGGAAGAACTGCCCGCATCCTGTTGGCAGTCAGCCACAGACGGGGAGGGGAACAGTAGAGGGGTGGGCGGCCAAATGTCCTTCTCCCTCCTCCACATTTCCAGACAATAATCAAGTTGAGATGCCAGCGTGCCGGCAGACTAACCTGGCATCCCATCTCACAGGCTGTGAAAGCTCTCTAAGTGACCGCCCCTCCTCTCCGGATGCACAGAGCCACGGATACCCGCTTTCTTTTCTCTCTGCTTGCTACCTTGGTCTTTTCTCTTTTCCCGCTCCCCACACTCCTGCTGATACCTACAGGCCTCAAGATGAACGCAACAAATGTGTGCTGGGTGCAGATAAGATTCCCACCCTAGAGGGTGGAGATTCCTCCAATGTTCATAAAGATAGAAGGATCTCCAAGTCATCTCCAGAACAAATCAAGTTCCCAACCTTCCAGAAAGATGATTTGTTCAGCACAGAACCTATTGGGAACTAGTTTTCCAAGTGAGCTGTCACTATACATAATAGAGGATCAAAGACCAGAAGGAGACCTGTGATCATGTGCACAATGGTGTTTTATACTGCTCTTGGCTGCCTCTTCATTTTTTCAAGTGACCATTGGCTACGGCCAGAGAGACTGGTCTTCAAGACTGGTCAGGGCATGCTGAGCTAAGAGTAGCTTCAGGGGCGAAGGGAGGTGAGTTAGTCTTTGCAGCAACCAGGCATGACTAAAACTGACAACTACTTTTGGGACCCAGGAAGTGGAAGGCTTAGGATTTTTACCCTGGCTGCACAGTTTGGCACTAAACAATTAAACTGGAAATCTGGAAGGAAGAGCTTTAACTTTAAATCCACTCCCAACTAGCTGAGGCAGGAGGATTGCCATGATTTTGAAGCCAGGCTAGGCTTTCAAGCCAGACCCTGTCTCCAAACAGCAGAGCTGCATACATGGTATCTGATGCATTTGGGTATCCAAAGCGGGTCTCAGCTAGCCAGCCCCCCTCCTAAAGTCTTCATGAAGAGGGAGACATGGGTCCCCCAAGAAGGTGAATGAGGACTAGGAGGCTGGTGGCAAGGAAACTGCCACCTGAAGAGATGTTAATGAAGGCAACACAAGAGTTCAGGACTTGTCCTCTTACTTCATGTCACTGGGAACCCACAAGAAACCCTTACACCTCACACACACACTGGGAGCCTCTCTGCACTGTGTGCAAAGCAGAGGTCAGTCCCCTCAGCCTGTCCCACAGACTCCAGACACTTACCAGTGAAGTCCTCGAAGCACTCGCAAGTGTAGCCACCCTCCCGGCTCCGGCAGCGGCCATTGGCCCCACATGGATTGGAGTAACAAAGGTCAATTTCAGTCTCACAGTAGTCCCCGGTGAAGCCTGGTGGGCAGCGGCAGCGCAGGCCCGTGATGGGATGGATGGGCCGGAACAGTACCGTGGTGGAACTGATGAAGGGTGCCGAACTGTCGAACCTGAGCACGGACACACATTTCATGTAGTTCTCACAGGGCTCCCTCAGGCAGATGTTGTCATCGAAGGGCAGCACGCGCTGGGCAGAGATGGTGGTCAGCAGTGTCCGGTTCAGGTAGATCTGCTCCTGCAGGTCCTCTGACGGGAAGAACCGGCCACGGGCACCACCGGGGAGCAGTGCCGAGAAGGTCACGTTCAGGATGTTGGAGCTGACGTCCGTGTCGTTCTGGATGTTGAAGACGAAGATGTCATCCTTGGTGGTGGACAGAACCGTGGCCACCCCTTCTACAAAGAGGGACAGCAGCGGGGACAGGAACTTCTCCTGCGACATGTTCTCCAGGCGGACAGTGATGCTGTTGGTCAGCATGTCATCTGTAATGATGGTCACACGCAGAGTGCAGAGAGCAGTGACACTGTGGATACCATCTAAGGGACACAAGGAGACCTGTTGTCAGTAGGATGCCCAAGACAGTAAAGGCTCCTACAACCCCACCAAGACAGCCTTAGATGTACTCGGCAAAGGAGAAGCTAGCCTGGGTACCCCCCTTCTCACTCCCCACCCTTGACCTCCTCCTATGGACCCATTCTCCTGCTGACACCTCTGACATGCTCCACATCCCAACCTCAGCTCCCAGCATGCCCTTTTCTTAGAGAAACCTCATTGGACCAAAACTACAGAACAGGTTACTTCAGAGACCATGCTGATTCAGACCCCTAGCGCCCAGAGACTTCTCAGCTCACAGATTTCACTGGGATCCTCACTGTACCCTTCCAGAAACCCTGCCTTCAACCTCCCCTCTCCTCACTATAACTCTTCCCATTATCTCCCCACTCAACTCAAACCCCACCATAGCAGATCAACACACTGGTGCCACCAGGAAACAACCCCACCCAGTGTGCCACATCATGGCTTAACTTATCTGAGCCTTATCCACTTGTATCTTTACACGGCCAGCACGCAAGAATGCTGGATAGACACTGTTTTACCAAGGTAGCTAAGAGCTTCATCTGTATCTGCTTCATAATTGCCAATGCAATAGGGACCACCTGTCCCTCCACACCACTGCCACACCCTCCCCCTTCTCTGCCTCCAACCCCCACGATGGACTGTATCCTTTGAATTGGTCAGCGCACAAAGGCCAATGTAACTATGGTCCAAGGGAGCCAAGCTCACTCCTACGCTGGAAGCAGAACTTTGCAGCATCCTCTGTCTCCATGGTATTAGTTTTACAGGCATAAAAGGGGCAAGATTTAGAAGAGGTCACAGAGACTTGAGCCACAGCTCCAGAGAGTGGCTGAGGTCACGGAACATGTGGAACCCCTGCAAGGAGGCTCTAGGATGCTAAGCTCAAAGCCACGAGGGTGGAGCATAAATTGCAACAAAGGCCCTACGATGTTAGAAATGACAGAACCGTGGGATGTTCACTGAGGAGAGCTACAGGCATGGAATGGATTACGTCATAGGTGTGCTGTGGATGGCAGAGCTGGAGATGCAGGGCCACCTTAGCCCTTTGGACCCCAGGTAATTCCATTATAAACCCGGTAGGCTAGCCACACATTGCAGGATTAGGAGTTCTCCCTCACTGGACTTCAGTTTTGCTTGAGTCTGATTTTTCCCGTCTGGAATGGATTGCTTACTTTGTGTTGTTATCTATTCGAAGTATGTAATTTGCTTCTTGATTGTCTGGGGAGCTCCTGGTTAAGGGATGACCTACATCTCAAAGAGACTCTCCACTCCCACTTTGGAATGGTATTGTCCAAGACTATGGGGATTTTCGAAATTAGGTTGAATGAAATTTGCATTATGAAACAGCTGGGAACCTGTGGGGGAAAGAAGTAGAAGGTCATAGCTTTAAAGTGATATGTTTTGCCGGGCGATGATGGCGCACGCCTTTAATCCCAGCACTTGGGAGGCAGAGACAGGCGGATTTCTTAGTTCAAGGCTAGCCTGGTCTACAGAGTGAGTTCCAGGACAGCCAGAACTATACAGAGAAACCCTGTCTCGAAAAAAAAACATAAAAAAAAAACAAAGTGATATGTTTTGGTGTCAGATCGATAGAGTGGGTTTGTGATACATTTTTGTTGTTTGTTTGTTTGTTTGTTTGGCTGGGTTTTTGTTGTTTTTAGACACAGGTTTTCTCTGTGTAGTTCTGGCTGCCCTGGAATCTGCTCTGTAGAGCAGGTTGGCTTTGAACTCAAGAGATCCCCTGCCTCTGCCTCCTGAGTGCTGGGATTGAAGGTGTGTAGCACTACCCACCCTGCACAGGTTTTTTTTTCAATTAGAGAAGAATCTGGTGGGGCTAGACAAATAATAAGTCAGTGTTTAAAAGCACTGGCTGCTCTTACAAAAGACGTGGATTTACTTCCCAGCACAGTGACTCACAGCTGTCTATAATTCCACTCTGGGAGGAATTCGACACCTTCATCTGGCCTTGTGAGCACCAGGCACACATGTGGTACACACACATATGCACATGAAGAAACCATCCACACACATAAAACAAAAATAAAATTTCAAGAGAATGTGAACATTCTTAATGACTCTGAGAGGTGTTTTTTAAATGGTTAAAATTATAATTTAACTGTACCTAACATAGTTAAACTTTTTTTGAAAGATTTATTTTATATATGTGAGTATACTGTAGCTGTCTTAGATACACCAGAAGAGGGCGTGGGATCCCATCACAGATGGTTGTGAGCCACCATGTGGTTGCTGGGAATTGAACTCAGGACCTTTGGAAGAGCAGTCAGTGCTTTTAACCACTAATTCATCTCTCCAGTAGCCCAAAGTTAAATTTTTTAAAGGCCTGATTATAACCCAGGGGTATCACTAGGGTGCACATAGCATTCACACATCTCCAGATCTGCCTGCCTCAGTTTCTCTCCACCAGCATCCTCACACCTGTCACAGTGGATGTCTCATAATCCAGCTACACCACCCCATTTCCCTGTGGCTGCCAATGACATCTGGAATAAAAATCCATGCCCTGAACCCCACTTACGGTACTTCACAATCTGTGCCCACAGCTCTTCCTCATCACCACAGAAAAACTGGCATCTTGCAATCTCTCAGTCCACCTCAGGGATTTAATGTATGCCTTCATTTTTCACCTTGAGTACTACTGCATTCATCATTATCCACTGGTTGTCTCCCCGCCACCCAGGTCTCCACTCCCTCACCTCACTGAGGACCCTCCACTCTGAGAACCCTCTAACTGTACTGGTCCCTCACTGAAGACATCCATGGTAAGCATCCTCCCAGGGTCCCCATGCTGAACACCCCTCCATCCCCACATTCCCACTTTTGTTCCTGCTCAGGAGTGGCCAATGGTCCCATGCATTCCAACTGTTTATGCCTGAGAGTCCCTAAGGACCAAGAACTCTCAGGTTGTGTTTTTATAAGTATTGTGTGCACTGGTGACTTCTAGAACATTCCCCAGTACTCAGAGGCTTCTGGATAAGCAAGGGTGGGCGAAAGAGGAGGACAGATAGCAGGAGTCTACAGGCCCCTCCATTCCAGCACTGACGTATGCACAAACACCACCCAGAGATGGCTGTCCACTGAGGCATGTTTTTGTAGCTGTTTGATTTTGTCACAGTCGTTTGATTAGGACAGTGCTTGCTTCCTGGTGGCAGCTGTTACAAAACATTCTTTAACCACACAGGGATTTGTTTGCCCTGGCCTAGGATATTAACGGTCATACAATTTTAAGTTAAAAGCCTCCTTTCTCATAGTGAATTGAGTGGGTTATCCTGACCCAGGGTGAAAGGGGATTCCAAGCCTCTGCCTTCACAGGGGCAGCCCAAAAAGGCACAGCATAGAACATACCAGACCAAAGAGCCACAGCCTAGAGGCAGCACTCCTCATTCAGAGACAAAGCAAACACAATCACAGAAATAGTTTTGGGTACTGATGTGCTAGAAGCATGGCCGTGCCTACTGCCTGTTCTGATGTTAACATCTCCAAGTCTGTAAGCCAGAGGTGTGTGTGGCTTCGGTGGTCTGGCTTGGGTTTCTGAGCCAACCTACAACCTACAAAAGCCTTTGGGAACACAAATCTAAATGCCTGTCACCAAGGCCACCACTGAAATGAAAGACAGGCCACCTTGAGATGGAACGCCACAAGGTGAAAACAGATAGGGACAGAAACCAGTGAACAGGACAGATCTAGATAACACTGCATTAGAAGGGAGCAAACAACCCTTTTTATACAAGATAAAACAAGACCCTCTGTGTGTGTCACTGCTCAAGAACTCGACCTGCCATTCCTGTCTGTGATACTGACTTTAAGTAAATTCTATTCTAGAACAGCTTCAGATTTGCTTAAAATGTGTGGAGAGAAACATCCTGAAGACTACATGCCCACTCTCCCCATTAATCACATCAATGAATTAGTGGGAGACAACTTATCATCATTTACGGGCCATATCAGTGCCT
Source organism: Arvicanthis niloticus (assembly GCF_011762505.2). Classification (NCBI taxonomy): domain Eukaryota; kingdom Metazoa; phylum Chordata; class Mammalia; order Rodentia; family Muridae; genus Arvicanthis; species Arvicanthis niloticus. The sequence continues at coordinate 60,714,006 of NC_047670.1, forward strand.
ACTAACCACAATTCAGTTCACACTGCCCTCAGGTTCTCTGTGTTTTGACCCATTGTCCTTCTCCTGTCTAGGTCCCCACTCAGAACCCCAGGTGACATTCAGGTACAGACCCTCTGGGCTGTGGTGGTGTCTCAGGCTCCCTGTGCCCCAGGTCCTGATGGTTTGAGTGATTTTGAAGGCATGGATGCAGAGAGCTAACTTTCTTCTTCATACCTTCTCCCGTTTGCTTAATTTGCAGCCAGGTTGGGTGTGCAGGACGATTGACTTTGGAAAGCTCTGGGCTTATACAGCTGCCCAGACCAGAGCTGAAGGCTTTTCCTCTATGTGAGAACAGTGCAGGAAACAACCACAGTCGCCACTGGCTTTGCAGCATCCAAAAGGAACCCAACGCTTTAGCACCCTCAAGCAGCCCGATGCAACAGCCACCGCTGTTTTCAGAAGTCACTGCACTGCCCCGACAACAGGAAGGAGGCAGAGCAGTGGCAGGCAGAGCACCATGGGTGAGGGACAGTGGCAAAAAAAAAAAAAAAAAAAAGGAGGGTAGCCATCCATAACAGCATCTGGATGGCAAACATACCTCTTTGGGACCTAACGCCCTTTAGATCTTTGGGAGCAGGGGCCAGATGACATCACTGAGGGTGAGAGGCAGAGTAGCCATCACCAGGAGGGATGGAGGTTGCTTTCTTGAAGTGGACATGCAATGAAGAAAAAGTGGCGGGGAAGCCTGGGAAATGAGAGGGAAGAAGGAGTCCCTGTCCTCAAAGTGCCACCATGACACAACTGTGACCAAGTGACAACAGCACAATTAGTCTCTTGATTCTGAGACCAAACTCCAGAATCCATAAGTGGGCTGGGCGAGTGATGCAGTTCTAGGGTTCCCAGGGAAGATGGCGAGACTGAGGCAGTAGGATTATCATGAGTTTGAAACCAGCATGGGTTACAAAGGACTACAGCATGGGACCTAGTTTGGGCACACCAGTTACTTGTCAAGGGCACCCCAAGTCCCACGTGAGTTAGGGAGTGTTATTTAGCATGGACCACATGAGAACGTAGAGTCATAGGGGGACAAGGCCACAGAGGCAGGAGACAGAAGTCCCCTGGCTGCTGCCAGCCTTGTGTGATTTTGATGGTAGGCAGGCAGAAGGGAGTAACCACGGAAATGAGTCCTCAGCAGCGTGGACAGGTCCATAAAGGACTCTTCACTGGCCTCCTCAAATGAGGACAGTACAGCACAGAGAGCGGATTATGCCGAGCTGAGCCACTCCTACTGCCAAAAAGCCCCTCCGACAGTGGGTAGGGTGGATGGGAGAGCTGGCAGGAAGATCTCAGTCCTGCCCACTGGAGACTGGGATAGTTAGTTTCTAACCTATTAGACAACAGAGCCTGGCGGACAATTCAGTGAGACAGACAACCAGAAGTAGAAGTAGAGTAGAAGCCAGTGCCATCTACCCACTCACTGTGGGACCTCATCCCCCTTTCTATCTCTAAACTGTGATGGCCTTGACATTTAGGAAGGCCATCAGCAATCACAGCCAGATGTACTCCTGCCCGCAGCTCCTGTGTTCTCTAGAACTCTATATGGGCTCAAAGCCCTGGGAACTATGCCTCTCCCTGTAAGCGGGGAGGGCTTGAGTTCAGAAGGAGGCTAGACAGCAGGTGGTATTTGGCTCCTGCCCTGAGGGCATCTGCAGATTTTGTTTTAGTTGACTCTCCATCCCCTCAAACAAAAACTGAATGTCAAGGGACAAGGTGATTGGAGCTCTCAGGGTGTAGACAATGCTCAGGTGGTGGGGCATGGTCAGGCACGGTAATGGTGGCAGCAAAAACATTGCTTCTGTTCCCCTTTGTGAGGAGTAACAGCAATTCCCCGACCCTGACCCCCCAGCCTCAGGATGGAGACCTGGGCAGCAGGAATGGTTCCACATACTGGTGCCATGACAACCAAGCCACCTGCTCTGGCTCTGTTCTGGAAAGACCTATGCTCACCTTGTAGCCAACCCTCAGGGTACCACAGGGGTCTGCAGCTGCATCCGTTGCTAGGGGACCAGAGGACAGAGCCAGTACCCACCCCCCACCCCATCCCTAGCTGTTTTCACTGGTCTCTCCTGATCCCCTCCCCCTATCCACTCACACTTAGGGCCCCTTCTTGTTTAGAACCCATGTCCTATTTTTCTACTGCTGTCCTGTGGAGCTGGAGAAGGGGGTCTCCACACAGGGGTCTCTCTCCTACTGGTCCCACTGAATTTTTGTACCAAATCTCAGGCAGCCAGAACCCAATCTACCCTGATGTCTCCTCCCATCTCCACACACACTTTCAAGTGCCCAGATTCTGACATCTGCTTTGAGTCACACTTCTCAGGGAAATCTATTCCAGCCTTAGATTCCTAGCCACGATAAGCACTCACTACTCAGAGTCCCTTAACACACTCTTTTTTTTTAACTTAAAATGTCTTCAGGCAACACCCCTACCCTGTCCTGAGTCATCAAAGTTACCACTACCAACACTGCTGCCTGTGCCATTGAGAGGAAGCAGCCAGGCCTTGGCACCAGGTGTCCATCAGGCCATCTGCCATCTCCCTGCTGTGAGTGACCTCTCTCTAGTCTGTCCCCCCAGTACCTGCCAGGCAGCTGGTCAGCAAACTTCTGCTTGCCTGAGAGCCTAGAGCCTAGCAGTATGCCCCTCCTTCCTAGCCTTAATTCCCACCTCCAGAACACCCACTGAGGCAATTCCTCTTATTTGAATGTGAGAACACACACCCAGGCTCACACGGAATGGCAGAGTTTATAATAGACCTTACCTAGTGTTCATAAGGACAATGACTTGCCATGGGACAAAGGCAACTCCTGGACATCCAGGATGTCCTGTCTGATTCCAGTCCTCTGTACCTTCTACAGACATGTCAAGGATCAGAATTCCTTGTAAGCTGCCCCATTCCTTAGAATCCAGGGGTTATGATGAGCTTACATCCACCCAGAAACATGACAATCTTAAGCTTGGTGGCACAGTCCCCCAAAGCACTGGGCATGGAGTTCAAGAGGCTAAACCGCCACCTACCAAGCTACAGTGACTGTGTCTCTTGCACCATGAGAGTCTCCTCCACAGCCCACAATTCCAGAAGGGCTAAGCGCACGGCATACCACAGACAGCTGGTATGGGCCTCACACATTCAACCTCTCTATGGGAAAATGTAGGCAGCAGAATAACAAGCAGTTACCACATTCTTTATTAGGCAATCATCTGAATATTAGTGCCAGAAAAGACTTTTAGGAAAGTTAAATGATGTGCAGACAATCTAGTCCCACACTGGGGACAGTCCAGGCTCAGGAGCTGACAACCCACCCATCCTGATCTCTGGTTTGCTCCACTGGGAACCAGGTCAGCTGCCCCAAGTATAAGCCTTGGCATATCTGCTAAGGAGTTAAGCATGATGGTGCCTGGCCTCACTGGGGTGCTGGGAGAAGTCAGGCATAGAAGGCAGACTCCAGCCCATGTCTGTGCGTGTAGACATTGTTTCCTACTGCCATTGTTCTGAACAAGCCCACAAACATGTGAGGAGACTTCCCACCTATAACTTTAAGGAGAATCCCAGCCAGTACCCAGGCTGCAAGGCTCCCCCAGTAGGTATGGTATGTGATTCACCAGTAGCTGATTCCTCCTCCTATACCAAGCAAGACCTTAGCCTGGCTTAGAATCGGTCAGTGATGAGCACCTGAGGTGAGCGCCTGAAACTTCACAGCTTCGAATCCACTCATGGAAACAAAACACCCACTTCTCCCCATGCTCATCTGGTTTCCAAGACACAATTACCCTCTACTCTTAAACTCTTCACACTGTGAATGTCAAGGAATCACCCTCTCACAAGACCCAGAGAAGAAACTCCACCCCCAGGATACTGGTATAGGAAGCCTCAAGAAAGACATCACATGATCTAGGAAAGACAACTTCCGGTAGCACAAGAAATGAAGAGACCGAGGAGGCAAGAAACAACATCTTAATCGGTTCCCAACCTGTGGGTTGCATGACCCCCTTTAGGGGTTACATATCAGATATCCTGAGTGTGAGATGTTTACATTACGATTCATAACAGTAGCAAAATTACAGTTAGGAATTGCAAGGATCAATTGAATTGCAATATTAAAGGGTCACAGCATTAGGAAGGCTGAGAGCCACTGTTCCTATGTGGACCGCGGGGGTCCTCAGGCTTGGCAGTCAAAGCCAGCAAAGTTCACCAGCAAAGAGGTCCCAAAGAGGCCAAATTCAGGGAGACAGAGAGTAGATGGAGGTTTGCTGGGCTGGTGGCCTGGGGTGTTGTGTTTTACAGTGGCAGCTGCTATGTGACACCATGAAGATGAATGTTCCAGGGGTTGACGGGCACTGTACTGGCCGCATAGCAGTGGTAGTGAACTAAATGTCCTTAAGCCATTCATTCAAAAATGGTTACAGCATGGTGGAGGATATGACTCAGTAGGTAATGATGCTCACCACCGAGGCGGACAGCCCCAGGTGGATCCCCAGGACCTATGTGATGGAAGGACAGACTGACTCTGTAAGTAGTCCTCTGACCTCCTGTGTACACGTGCGTATGTGCACCAACCACACACACACACACACACACACACACAAATGTAATGGGGAAATGGTCAAAGTGGCCGGGCTTTAGTCAAGTAAAGTTTATCACTAAAAAGGAATAAATAACTAGAGGGGGGGAAGAGAAATGAGACCAATACCTGGAGCCCTCCACTCGGCTCCCACACTGGTTATATGCACTAAAGCCAAGTGGCCCCAACAATGCTGATTTAGAAATGCTTTTCTAGAAGTTGGCACCTGCTATGCTAGCTGAGGAGGCAAAAGGATGCTGTGAGTTCAAAGCTCCCTCCCCCAACCCCACCCCACCCCCCGCCTTCATAGCGAGTACCAGATCAATCACAGACACAGAGTGAGATCCTGCATCAGAAAGGGAGGGAGAGAAGGATGGGGAAAGGAGGAGGACGGGAGAGGAAGGAAGAAAAAGATGGAAGAAAGATGAGGGAAGAAAGAATGCTCTTTCTGGCTTTCCATATAGAATGGGGCTCTGCCTCAAGGTGGAAGACAGCATTTAATTCAAACGGTGGAATCATCATCTATTCAATTAAAGAGTCAGCTCAGGGCTGGGGAGATGGCTCAGTCTATGAAACCCGTGCTGTGCAGGCATGAGGACCTGAGGTCGGATCCTAGGTAAAAAGCCAGGTGTGGCAGTGTGCAAGGAGGGTCCCAGGGGTTCGGTGACCAACCAGCCTAGCAGAACTAGGGAATTCTAGGTTTGGAAAGAGACCTCCGTGGAGGACAGTTGAGAAAGACATTTGATGTCATTTTCTGGCTTCCATGTGCACATGAACCAACACACACATACACACCTGCACATACACATGTGTGTACATGCATGCATACACACATGTGTGCATGTACATGCACACCTGCACATACACACACACACACACACACACACACACACACACACACACGAATAGAGACTCATTATGACTATGCTTAATGCCTGAAATCCCTACCCCACAGTCTGACCCCAGTCAGAGGTGCTGTCAGCTTAGGATACAAGCAAGAACATTCTCATGAAGAAAAAGAACATTCATGAATGTAGCAAGGGTTGATTCCTCAAAAGGTCAAAGACAGAATTAACGTAGGACTCCGAGTCCCATTCTAATGTGTGATTTAAAGGAACTGACAATACGCAGACACCCGACACACGGGTGAAGGCTCATCCCAAAGGCACCCAGCACGATAGACAGAAATGGCCATCAACATGAATGGAAAAGTACAGTGGGATCCACCCAGTGAAGCTGCAAGCAGGAAAGGGAGCAAAGTCCTGAATGTCCTACAGTGAAGATGTAGCTCAAAGCCTTCCTTCTAAACGGAAGATGTCAGACACAGAGATACCCAGATGGGCATCGCCACAGAAGCAAGAGAGGAGAGACAGGGAAGGAACGACTAAAGACACAGGTCTCTGATGAGAGGAATATTTTGGGTCTGGACAGAGGTGGACACTCTAGAGACATCACCTGTTGCTACAGGACTCATTTTAAATGGTTTGTTTTTACCTCGTGAGAATTTGTAAAATTCGGTGTTTTTGTTTTAAGTTTTAAAAAAAACTTCAGATTTTTTTTAGGTTATTTTTATTTTATGTGTACAGGTGTTTTACCTGCATGTATGTCTGTATTATTGTGCATGTAGTGCCTTCAGAGGCCAGGAAATGGCACTGGATCTCCTGAAACTGGAGTTATAGATGGCTGTGAACCACTATGTGGACGCAGGGGGAACTGAACCTGGGTCCTCTGCAAGAGCAGCCAGGGCTCCTAACCACTGAGCCATCTCTCCACCCTGTTTTGGTTTTGAGGCAGGATCTCATGCAGCCCAGCCTGCTCTTGAACTTGCTGTGCAGCCAAGAATGACACTGAACTCCAGAGTCTCCAGCCTCTAACTCACAAGTACTAGATTATAAAATGCAACACCACACTAGTCTCCAATCTATTTCTTTTTCTTCCTATTTAACTTATGTTGCATGTGTGTTTGAATATATGTGCAGGAGTGCAGGTGCCCACAGAGGTCATTAGGTCCTCTGGAGCTGGGTTACAGGTGTCATGAGTCTTCCTCTACAAGAGCCATCTGCACTTCACCTCTAAACGACCCCTCCTGGCCCCTTCATATCTATTTTTGAAAAGCTTTTTAAAAGAAGCCACAATTGTGATTTTGAATACAGATTGTTTTATTTTTAACATGAGATTACCCAAAACTTCCTTAAATGACTTCCTTAAGACTCAGATGGAGAAGTCAGGAGATAAAGAGACTTATTATAAGGCGCTAGGCTACCTCCTCTGTCTAGAGCTGGGTAGCCACCTGCTAACCACCGGGTTACCAACCCCACTGGCAGTAGGAATGCTGAGTGACTGCTCCCACAGAGCCAAAGCCACCACGATCTGTTTATGTAGCTCACCGGGCATTGTGCAAGAAACCCATAGGCAGGTGCATTCAGTCCCCACAGAGACGCCACGCCAAGGCTTCGGTTAGAATCATGTGGAGAGTCGGTTGGCAAACCTTATATGGTCCCCACTTGCTTTATCTCCAGTGCTCATGAACAATGTATACTGATTTTTCTGAACAGGACCAAAAGCCTGAGTCTCCTAACCTCTCTTTTAGGGGACATCAAATGATGTCTTCAAAGTGGAGGGCTGACACTGGGGACCCAGTAACTGCAGGTGGTGGCTCACTATGAACATTGCAAAGCAGACCTGGCTTCCACCCAGGAGACAGTATCCACGCCTCTCCCTGGGTTGTCACAACCAAAACTATGGACAATGTTTATGGAGGTAGAATTGGGCCCGGCAACCACCCTGCTCTGGGAAACAACACGAGATATCTAGCTTCTACCTCAGGCTCCCAGAGCCTAGGAAGCAGCTGAGCTGGGGGCTCCTGGCTTAGTGCCCCAGATACTGCCAGCCCAGCCCAAGTGGGGTCTCAGTATCTCCTGGCAGCACTGTCTGGGGTTCCCTCTGCCAGCTGGGCCCCAAAGGTGACGCTGGCTGGGCCAGTGGGGGAGGGGAGCATCCAGCTTCACTCCTCCCTGCCACAGCCAGAAAGCCACCTTTCTACCTCCTCCTAGTAAAATGGGTGAAGCTCCCCCAGGCAAAGATTAACCAACAATGAGGGCTTAAGTAAGCGCCTGGTTCTAAGCCAGATGACGCCATCTGGCATAACAAGGTGCCCTGAGCACTTGCCAGAGGACAGCCATATGTTCTCCAGCCCCAGACATGCCACCAACCCAAGAGGGCAATGAACAGCAAAGAAGAGAGCTTTTAGGCAACACCCCCCCTCCCCCCCCTCTTCCCCCCCCCCCCCCCCCCCGCCCCTTGCTGGCTACACTCTGTCCCACAGGGAAGCAGCCTGCTCTGGCCTACGGCTTTAGACTTTGGAACATTCCTGGCTTCTAAGTAACCCGGCTATGCTCTTCATCCATTAAGGATAGAAAGACAGGTTGGGTTCTAGGGACCTGAGAAATGAGCCCTTGACCCTGGGAATGGTGGCAAGGAAAAATACCAGCACAATTAACAACTGCTTAAAAGCCTGTGTCCCCTCCCAGCTGTCACCCTGCAGTTCTTTAAGAATCTCACAGAAAGCCCTTGTGCAGCCTTGGTGGCTCCTGGTTCTACCTCATCAGATTATGATTCCTTCGAAGGCACCTCTAGGGCCACCCTAGAAGGGGGAGGAAGTTTCTTAGCAGCCTTTGAACTGTAACTTGAGAGCCATCGAAACGATACAGATGGCTTTAGACCCTTAACTGCAACTCCCGAGGAGTCCATACCCGCAAGTGCTTTAGTAAATTGGCTGTCTCTGGAGAACCCCGCTTCCATGCTCTAAGTGCCCTAAGTACCTCTCTTTCTCTCATCCTCCCCTGCTTAAAGTGTGTATTAAGATACCATTCCTAACCCTCCAACTCGGCTTCCAATCATCTAGTCCAAAATGCTTCTCTTCTCTGCATCAAAACCACATTCCCTGCCCGTCAGTGGGTGGTGGTGCATGTTTTTAACCCCAACACTTCAGACGCAGGAGGATCTCTGTAAGTTCAAGGCCAGCCTGGTCTACAGAGTGAGTTCCAGAACAGCCAAGGCTATGCAAAGAAACCCTTTCTCAGACAAACATCCCCACATATCCTGATATGACCTGAGTTCAAAAATTAAAAGAACCCATCAAGAGAACCCACTGACACAGCCACCAATATAGTCCCCAAATCCTTCATCTGAAATTTGTGGAGAGTTCTGAAGTCCACAGCTCATGTGTTGAAGGTTTGGTGACCAGCAGGGTGACCAGGTGATTGGTTCATGAATACATTAACTCATTGATGGAGTCACACTAAATAAACTACTGGAAGGTGGGAGGAGCCACAGGAGGTGGGAGGAACCACAGGAGCTAGAGGGTCCACAGGAGGTGGGAGGAGCCACAGGAGGTGGGAGGAGCCACAGGAGCTAGAGAGTCCACAGGAGGTGGGAGGAGCCACAAGGGTGGGAGGAACCACAGGAGCTAGAGGGTCCACAGGAGGTGGGAGGAGCCACAGGAGGTGGGAGGAGCCACAGGAGGTGGGAGGAACCACAGGAGCTAGAGGGTCCACAGGAGGTGGGAGGAGCCACAAGGGTGGGAGGAACCACAGGAGCTAGAGGGTCCACAGGAGGTGGGAGGGTCCACAGGAGGTGGGAGGAACCACAGGAGATGGGAGGAACCACAGGAGCTAGAGCGTCCACAGGAGGTGGGAGGGGCCACAGGAGGTAGGGGGAGCCACAGGAGGTGGGAGGAGCCATGGGAGATGGGACCTGACTGGAGGAAGTGAGTTTGTGGGGTGTTTTTTTGAATAATGTTATCACAAACCAGTTTCCTCTCCCTATCTTTCAGCTTCTTGGCCACTGTAAGGTAAGTGGTCTCTTGCTTCTGCTGCATGCTCCCACCGCCAGCCATACTTCTGCCTCACCTCAGGCTCATAGCGATGGATCTAGACGACTCTGAGCTGAAGCCTCTGAAACCAAGTCAGAATAAACCTTTCTTCTTTTTTATGTTCTTTCTCTTAGGTATCTGTGGAAGCAGCCAAGACTCCAAACATGTTCTGCCTACCACAGCAGCAGGCTGCACCTTTATCAGAGTGAATGTCACACGGAGGGAAAATCCCATCGCATTGGTCTGGGTCATGTTTTGCTGCCAAAATTTAATTTTTTTCAAAACTCGATTTTGGTTTTCAGGGCCCTGTATCTAGGGGTGATGGGCAAAAGTGTTAGATCATTGTCCTCTTGGGAGTCACCACTAAAAGTCAGAAAGCAAAACTGCTATCCAGATGAGACATGCCACCAGCCCTAGATGGCAACAAACAACAAAGACAGCAGCATAGAGATATCAAAATCCTCTCCTTCCCTGACAGGAGCAGAGCAAGACAGCAGACACAAGGAAGAGGCAAGAGGATCACGGACCCCTCTTCTCAAACAGAAGCTCAAGGACATTTACATTCACACTCAGAAGATAAAAATGCCAGGGCAGGCAAGCCCTAAAAACCTCATCAGCTGCCCAGAGGAGAGGATGCTGGGGGAAAAGGAAAAGGCCAGGCCACCCATTACCTAGGGATGCCCAGGACAAGCATGAGGGTCTAACAGCAGCATAAGGGATCTTAGCTCACAATTCCACAATCCTGCCCACTTCCTCTAGGATCCCAGGCAAGCTAGCAAAGCCCCCTGTACCTCAGTTTACACACCAGCCAGACCTAGAGGCTTGGCTATTCTGCCTTCCTGTAGGACTGCCATGTTTCTGTGACTGCCTCCAACGGCCCAGTGAAGTACATAAAGCAGATGCTACCTGAGGATGGGGTTCATGGGACACACAGAGGCTCGGGGACTGAACCTGGGGAACACACCTCCCCAGAATGCATTTGTCATGTGCAGTGAGGTCTGTCAGTCTCCAGGTGTCTTACTCTAACACTTCCTAAAGAGGAAGTAATCACCGGCGTACGGCTGTGATATGTGCAGGAAGCTGTAGCTGTAGGCTTTGCTGTACCAACCGTGTACCTATCTACAAATGAAAGGGCAACAACAAAGGTGACCAGCACCCACAGCACCAGGTACCATAGCCAGGTGAGTACAAGGAGCTGTTGTTACTTCAATATGGGGCATCCTGGTCCCTAGAACCACCTACAAGGGCACTGCCCACACCCCTCACCCCAGAAGACCAAAGGAAGAAGCAAGAAGTTGTTGCCAGGAACCAGTTTCAAAAGTGACAACGGGGCACCGGGAACTACAGCTTGCACACAGTCCATCAGCCTGGCCATTCTCCTCCCCATATGACATGCAGAGGACAAGATCACTTCCTAGCACTCAGGCCCCATCATCCTATAGGGATGGATCTTCTGCAGCATCTACTGGGGATAGGAAGCAGCTAACCCTCCTGGCCCCAAGCTCTTGGCCACTCGGGAACCCTTCAAGTGACTTCCAGAATACTTTTACTGAGCTCTGTTTTGAAATGCCCATACTCCTAAGAGACTGTTTTAGGCCCTAACTCCCCACCCTCACAGGTCTGGCTCCATCCCCCTCCCCAGAGCTAGAGCCAGCAACCCAGGACACACCTGAAAGCCCTCAGCTCCACAGGACCCAAGTCACCATGGCTGTGAGAGGTACTGGAGTGGGCACTCACAGACACTTCATCAGATGCTGGGGGACCAATCATCCACAGGGTCTCCTCCATCACTGGGGGCATGCAGGTCACCTCCATGACTCTCAGCTTTTTCAATCTGGTGAAGGAGGGGGCCCACATGGGTTTTTTCTTCTGGGGAATAGATCAAAGCCTGGCCCCGAGTCTGACTCACAACCTGCTACTGCAGAGGTTTGGGGTTTTTTTTTTCCCCCTAGTTAAATATTTGTTAACAAAATTCCAGGCCTAAATTTCAAAAGGCTGATTTAACATGGCATTTGAAGGGTGGTACACAAGTAGCTTTAGATTGTTAACTGCAGATGGTGGGAGAAATAAGAGGTTGGTGCCCCACCCCCACCTCCGTGAATGGGGCTCTTCAAGCGAACAGGAAAGTGTGAGTTCTAACATACTATGTCTTTAGGGAGGCATGACCGGCTTTCTATGGCTGAGTATTTTAATGTACGTCTTCCAGGCTTCTTTCCCCTCCACCAGATGGTGGAATTAGTCTCCGGTATTCAAAGGCGGGAACAAAAGCCCTTTCCTACCTCAAACTGGTCCTGCCTCTAGACAAGCTCCATGTCACAGGGGCTTCTGGGTCCTCTCCCTGGTCTTTGTTGCCACGGGGCTCCCTCCTCATGAAACTAATGAGATGGGCCTATTTTGAGGTCAGCCAGCGCAAAGATCCAAGCATGGACTTGGACCCCCTTGTGTGGGCTGGCGGCTGGGGTGGGCAGAGTGCCCATACCACTCAGCAGCTTCACCCAGCTCGTTAGCAGGAATTGAGGAGCCCAGGGAATAGCAACCAAAGAGCATAGCACAATCTGGCAGCCGGTTTGTCCCCGTCCACAGCTCACCCTAACCCTGATGCCTCTGCATACTGATACTGCTCTAGAGAGTCTAGAGGGCTCAAAGACAGATGGGCAGCAAGCCTCTTCTTCCACGTTCACCCACGTGAGCTGTTGCATGTGGCACTGCCCCCGGGCCCTCTGCTCTCCCAGCTATAGGTTGCTCAGGGCTACAGCCCCAACCTTGGAGGCGAGAACATGCAGGATGGGGCAGAGGGCCCATCTGTGGCTTCTGAGAGCCAACTCTGGACAGCGCTTTGGCTTGTTTTGTTTTGCTTTCGACTCTGACATTTAGAAGCTTGAGTGACACCCCATCATCAACTCTGAATTGCTCCAGGGCTCTAACACCATGTACAGTCGCATACCAAAAGGTGGTTTCTCAGAGTCCCTCACCCTTACTTGCCTGCTTCTGCCCCAGGAGGTCTGAGAGGTCTTCCCTGTGCCATCTGGCTCTGGGAGGTCCATCCCTTCAACTGTGTAGTCCCTTGCTGAGCCTCCTGTGCTCATGGCCTCTAGCCTACACACCCAGAGTTGCACCCACTCACACCACATCAACTTGCAAGTCCCTCCAGCAGCATCTCTAGTTTGGGTCTGAACAGATGGAAGAGGTTAATACCCAATATCCTCTTACTAAGTGGATAAAGGAAGACTTAGCAGAGACAAATTGGATTTCCCTCTCAAGAACTCCCCTAGGGTCTTGAAAACGGAGGGGGTTACCTTTGCTCCATAATTACTGCAGCTGACTACAAGTACACTCGTTCACAATTAAAAAATTACCTGGCATAAAGTCTTGGAAGATTCTAATCTGCAACCTAAACTCAAAGGAACTCTAATTAAAAATGTCATCACTCATTAATTCAACAAATATCTGCAGCACTGTGTGTGCGCCAGGTGAGGCGTCAGGATGCCAAGAGGAAGCCTTACGGTGGTGCCCTGAAGATGGCCTCAGCCTGCCCGGGGCAGATGAGCCACACAGTTATCTGGTAGGAACTGTCATGGGCAGGGGGAGGGGAGGAATGAGGAAGGAACTGCATGCTAGTGGGAGATGAGGGAGGTTAGTGAAGCTGGTGAGCCGCTGGGAGGATACCCAGGATGCATGTGGGAAGTATGGAAGATGGCTGCTCTTGGTTTCCCTTCAGTTGCATGGAAGGGCACCAGGGGTGTGGGTCGCGGCTGGGTTATAGGAACTGGGATCTATGCTGTCATAGTAACTAGTAATAGCACAAACTTAGTCTTCAAGACAGAACTGAGAGATACACAGCAAACCTATGCCCTCCCCACTCAGCCTCGAAGGGACATGGGGACAATCTGGGAATACAGTCCCACTCAGAAGCCCATGCATTTTGCCTTAGAGTCTCGGGGTACACGGCCCACCCACAGGTCCCAGGTTTCCATGAACTGTGTGCCTGAAGAGGTGTATGCAGATACCCATGTGCACACCTGAGCTGGAGACTTTCACGGAAGGTAGTTTGAATCATTCACACCTGAGTCAGGATTCTGCCCTGGTCTCAGAAGTCAGGTGATGTCACGTGGGACTGGCCATGGGTCACAGAAGAAACGAACGCCCCATCCCAGCTCCACACAGGAAATCTTGCCAAAACCATTTTCTTCAGAAATCAGTGAGCGGATTCCATTAGCAAGCACCATTCAGAGCCAAGGGCCAAGACAGGTAGGTTAGCCAGGGCCACAGCAGCCACGCCTATAGCCGGGTGGCCACGCCCACAACAGAGTGGTCACGCCCACAGCCAGGCTGGCCCGCCATTGCTGGTTATAAACACTGATGGGATGGGCGGTGTTAGCCTCTTGTTCTTTCAGTTTTCATCGTCTCTTGAGGCTGTGTAAGTACATTTTCATTGTTCTGTATCTTAAACCAACATATGGCTGCTGTTCCCAGTTCCTCCAATCTTTACAGCCAAATAACAGAGCTGGTAATTACATCGAGACCGTTTCTTCCCACCTCAGTGGCATGCGGGGCACCACGCCTGCTGACCCCAGTGTGTTTACTTATTAACTCAAGCGAGGCTTTCCCACCCTCTGTTCCAGAAGGAGGGAGTCTAAGCACTGCCAAGTATTTGCTAAGAAGCCGGAGAAGCCTGAACACCCACACTTGTGTAGGTACCCCAACTGCTTGGACCCCAAGGAGTACAGGGGTCCATGGCTGTCCTCAACTTCATAATGAGACAGGGTGACTACGGGGCAGTCTTGACTGTACCAGGAAATCCACTTTATTCTGTGGCCCGCATATTGTGAGAACCGTAAATCTTCATGGCCAAAAGTGCCACCCGGCCCATTTTTCACCCATTGTGAAAACTAGCCCTGCCCAAAGTCTGAGCTTCCATGCCCTGCAATGGTACCCACACACAGGACTGCAGACAAGTATCCCTGTGCAATACCCTGGCAAGAATTAAGTGAGTCCCAGAGGCTGTGAAAATGCTGCTTCCTTGCTGGCTCTCCAAGGTTCTCTCTCAGCTTGCCTTTTATACAGTACAGGACACCTGCTCAGGGTAGTACTGCCTATAAGTGGGCTGGGACCACAGCCCAAAAGAAGTGTGCATAGTGTTCCTTGTTACAACAGACAGTCACACACACACACACTCCCAAATGTACACTCAAAACAGTCCAGTACACAAGTTGAGTAATCACTGTACAAATTATTGCACTTTTTGTAGCCCTACAAATGGTCTCCAGCAGCTACTGTACCAGCCACCAGCAGGCATCGAATGGCCTTCTGCTGTTACTGCTGCTTCAGGGGCAGCCTGCCACCTGCTCTGGGAACAGTGTCCTGACCCTCCTGCCACAGGCCTCAATTCCCTATGGTTATAGACCAGTTCCTAGAGGGTCAGGGGGTCAAGCAACAACTTGTCCATTGTCATTTGATTGGTTAATGACATGTCAGGACTCTTAGCTCTGTGTACCACTTACCATATCCACTGCTTCTTGCACAGGACACACAATTACTCACCAGCAGACAGGACACACAATCACTCACCAGCACTGCAGTCAGGACACACAATCACTCCCCAGTACTGCAGGAAGCCCAGCAGGTACCCTAGACAGCTTCCCAGACTCAGCACCATGGATATCTCAGATTGGCTAACCTTCACGCATGCATCTGTCCTATGCATCATAGGATGCTGAGCTGTGTGCCATGCCTCCACAACTAGTGCCAGTCATAGCCCACCCACAGTGACAGCAAAATGTCTCTAGCCACTGTCAAGTATCTCTTGGCAACAAAATCACCCCCATTTAAAAACCATCACAGAAAGAAATGGAACCAGCCTGGATGCCCATCAACAGAGGAACGGATAACGAACGTGGGCCCATCTCCACAGCAGAAATTTAGTCAGCCATAAATAAAAAAGAAATTATGAAATTCTCAGGAAAATGATCGGGCCTGGAAATTACATTAAATGGCAGTTATTGCACATTCTCTTTCACACATGGATCCTAGCTTCTAAGTTTTGAACCTGTTTATTGAGACTGAATGCAGACAGAGGCCATAAAGTAAAAAGGAAACATAAGAGAGGAAATAAAGCTTTAAGGAAGGGGGAGGGGCAGAGGACAGCAGACTAGCCATGGTGTGAAAATAGAGGATTGCTGGGAAAAAAGGTCCAAGCACTTGAAGGCAGCAATGGGCAGGGAAGGAGGACCAAGCATCACACACAGCAGGCATCAACATGCCATAAGGAAACCTGTCACTTTGTATGCTAATTTAAAATAAATAAAATTTAAAAACAATACCAGAATTCTAAAGATACCTACCCTCCCCCCAAAATATGTATTTTAATTTCTTGTAAGCTGTCAAGAAAGAAAACATAGAAAGTGGCTCTTTTTAATATTCACAGGTAAAGACGGTCTCTGGGTGTCCCCTTCCCTGACAGATGCCCCGCAATGGGTGGTCAACACTGAGTTAAGAAAACACACACGGGACCAGCTGTCAGGCCAGCAGGCTGGACACCTTGGAGGTGGAAGGACAGAGGGGACAGTGAGGATGTTATGATCAATGATATACCCCCAACCCCTCAGCTACAGACCGGATCAGGCCTCAGGCCCCTGTCCTAGCAGTCCCTGAAGATAAGGCAGGTCCCCATGTTCATTAGACTACCAACCCTGTTTCAAAACAAAAGTTACAATCTCATTAGATGAGTCCTTGGGCTTAGCTGCACCTGGGCTATTTACACAAAAAAAAAAAAAAAAAAAAAATCAAGAAAACCTGTGTGGCATTAATTCTGTAGCACCTGCCTGCCCTCGCTCTAACCACAGACAAGAAATTACTAATTATGTTCTTTAGAATGCTGGTCCCTTGGTTTTAAACCAATAGCCTGTGCTGTTCTCACCTGAATGCATCTTTATCCAGACTAGGATGAGGTGCCTAGAACTAGAGCGAAGGGTTTAAAAGCAGATGAGAAGAACACTGGACACATTCAACCTTTTTACTGGGTAGGAAATTAAGTCTAGAGCTGAGGGTTCATGGGCGCAATGTTTGGCTAGAAAGCACAAGGCTGTGAGTTCAATTCCCAGACTGAAGGAGTCTCTCTTATGCGCTTTTTGCTGCTCTTATAAAACACAGACCAAAAACAACTTGGAAGAGAAAAAAGGGCGTCACCCGGCTTACATGCTGATTTACTGGTGCAGTCCATCAACAAAGGAAATCAGGACAGGAAATCTTCTGCAGGAACTGAAGCAGAGACCACAAAGGAATGCTACTTACTGGCTTGCTCCCCAAGGCTTGCTCAACCTGCTTTCTTATTAAAGCCAGGCCCACCAGCCTAGGGGGTGGCACCACCCTTAGTGGGCTGGGCCATCCCACATCAACTAGCAATTAAGGAAATGCCTCACAGGCAGGCCCACAGGCAAATTTAATGTGGGCAATTCTTCAGCTGAGGGTCCCTCTTCCCAGGTGACCCCAGTTTGTGTCAGGCTGACAAAAGCTGACCATCAGAGTTAAAACCTAGTGGTTCTCAGCCCTCCTAATGCTGCGACCCTTTACTACAGTTTCTTCATGCTGAGGTGACACCCCCATCAACCATAAAGTTACTTTTGTTGCTACTTCATAACTGTAGTTTTGCTACTGTTACGAATCGTAAATAGTTTTGGAGACAGAGGTTTGCCAAAGGGATCACAACCCATAGGGTGAGAACCACTGGGCTAAACAAAGTCTCTTTTTCTAACAGGCAAGGTCATTGGGCACCACCCTCCTTCTCTTTCTATGTATACTGTGGGAAGTGCTGGGGATACAGTCTGCTGGCCACTGGCACCTGTTCGGGGACAATATGACACAGGGTACAGTGGTCACAGGGTACAGGAGTCATCTCCTCGCATGAGTACCCAGGTATATGACAATCCAAAAGTAACTACCATTAGAGACTTCACTGTGGGTTCAGGGTCTGCCAGTCTAAGTAAGGGTTAAACCTCCCATAGACAGAAGGGGCTGAGGTGGTACCAAACTCACATTCTTCCTCTGAGGGCCTCATCTCTTTCCTAGCACATCTCAGATATGAGGAAGAAAAGCTGGGGGTAGACACAGCCCCAGCTCCTGAGTCTGCCACTGACATTTCAAGGAGACCACAGGCTCCATCCAAGAAGAGGGCTTAGCACTGGGGACCACTCTAGAATGCTCTGGTATGGGGTTCTTTCATATTTTCAATAAGACAACACCCGGGGACGCTGCGGGGAAGATCTAGATCTGCTTCAGCACAGCATGTGCCTGAGCAGGCCAATCTACAGTGGGGTCTCCCAGGCAGAAGGATAATTAGTTACTAATCTCAAAGCGGGCCATTTCAGCGAGGCAGCCAAGTCATGAGAGCGCTAGGCAGAGTAACCATGCCATGTTCGCTGCCATAGCAACCCGAGGCAGAGGAGACAGAGCCTCTCCTGGAGCTTTATGCCCTGTGATGAGTGCCAAGGAGAGAGAGAGGCTTTGGGATCTGTTAGCAGCGACCCAGCTCAATGATGCAGCTTCTACTCTCTGGATCTCAGCAGCCTTAATGCTTGCTTGTTCAAAATGAGCCTCTGGTCACAGCCCAGTGACTAGCTCGGTTTCCCAGGCTCTCGATGTGCTGGGGTCCTGACACTCCCAGCAACCCCTTCCAACTGCATTAGCAGCTGATAAGCCTAGAGGACTGGCGAAAACACTTTGGCCCCAGCCCATTTCAATGGCTACGGGCTGCCCATATCATCAAATCCAATCTACTGCGTTCCTGTCTTCAGAACATGTGTGTAGGAAGACTCTATGCAAAAGCACATTGGAAATTTCTAGAAGTTAGACCATATTTCTGTGGAAGCCATAACCAATGCTGGTTACATCTGCCACTGACCTGCATGCAATATGGTTTGTGAGGAAAGGGAAGCAGCAGACAGGGGGACTTTCATGATGGTGGTCACCCACAGAGAAGTACACACCCAGGGCCAATGCAGGAGAAAGCCTCCTGGCCAGAGCCCAGGCTAGAACTTACATTTGCTGGCCGTTGCTGGGAACTGCAGGTGCTACTTTGCCTTCTGTTGCTGTGATAAACACTGACCAAAAGCAATGCAGAGAAGAGAGAGTTACTTTGGCTCACAGAAGACAGTTTATCATCAAAGGAAACAGAGTGAGGAAGGCAAGCAGAGGCCTCAGAGGAGCATTGCTTACTGGTATGCTCCCAGGGTAAAGCTCAGCTACCTTTAGTTTGTTTGGTTTGGTTTTTCCTGGAGACAGGGTCTCACTATGTAGCTCTGACCGTCTTGGAACTCACTATGTAGACCAGGGTGGCCTTGAACTTACAGAGCTCCCACCTACCTCTATTCCCAAGTGCTCAGATAAAAGACACCCACCACTTCGCCCAGCCAGCCTACCTTTCTTGTACAGCCCAGGACACCTTCCCAGAGGCTACTGCCTGCAGTGGGCAGTGCCCTCCACATCAATCAGAACAACAACAACAACAAAAAAATGCCCCACAGACCAATCTAAAGAAGGTAGTCACTCAACAATCAAGAGATTCCCTCTTGCTAGGTATGTCCAGGTCTGCATCAAGATGATAAAAGGGGTCAAGATGACAATGACAAGGGGTCATTCCCTACAGATGTCAATGACCCCGACTCACTAGAATACTTGGCACCTGCTAGAATTTGACAGAAATCTCCCAGTGGAAGGCAACAGTATCCCAGGCCCCATGTGATCTCCACAATTATAAAAATACAAGAACACAGAGACAATAACAGGAGAGCTGGGGAGAGCTCAGTCTGTTAAAATGCTTGCTGTGCAATCATGAGGATCTGAGTTCAAATCCCTAAGCACACTTTTAAAAAGCCTGGTGTGCTGCCAAGTAGTGGTAGTCCACGCCTTTTATCCCAGCACTCATGAAGCAGAGGCAGGCAGATCTTTGAGCTAGAGGCCAGCCTGGTCTACAGAGTGAGTTCCAGGACAGCCAGGGCTATACAGAGAAACCCACAGAGAAACCCTGTCTTGAAACCAAAACCAAACCAACCAACCAACCAAACAAACAAACAATCCTTAGAAGCCAGAGATGTTGGATCCCCTGGAGCTAGAAACAAACTTGGGTCCTCTTTGAGAGCGGTGCATGCTCTTAACTGTGCCGTCTCTGGCAACCATGACTCATTTTAGATATTAGCTAAGTGTCCTGTGATCCTGCTCAACACACTTTTTATTTGCATTGGATACTTGCTTGCTCTTTGGGACTGTCTTTGTACATAGCTGAGGCAGACAGACATAGGAGTCCTGGACTCTGCTTGGTTCGGCTTATTCACTCAGGGCTCTTACAATAATGCATTTGACAGCCAGGGACCCTTGCCTGCATGCACTATGCAGACCCGATGCTGCACTCCACTCTGAAAAATGGGAAAGTTCCTGCCCCCCCCCTTTTTTTTTTTTTTTTTTTTTTTTTTTTTTTTGGTTTTTCGAGACAGGGTTTCTCTGTGTAGCCCTGGCTGTCCTGGAACTCACTCTATAGACCAGGCTGGCCTCGAACTCAGAAATCCGCCTGCCTCTGCCTCCCAAGTGCTGGGATTAAAGGCGTGCACCACCACCGCCTGGCAGTTCCTTTCCCCTTAATGACCATCCAATTTGGATTCTATTCTGTCTTACTCAACTTTCCTCTGGGATGAGATTTGGAAGCCTGATCTGGCCTAAACTGATTTGGGGTGAGGCACAACCAGGCAAACTGTGTCCCCAAAGTGAACTTTTAGAGAGACTGTCTTATTTACCATCATATGGCTATGCATGATTAGGTGTGCATATATTTAAACTCAGATGCATTGTGGGTAGGGACATGAGCAACTTACTCTGTCAATCAAATAGATAACCACCCAAACTATGTTCCTAGAAACCAAACTCCCCATAAGAAGATGCCCCAGGCAACAACCCAGTGAGCCCTGGAATGCCCTCAACCATGTAGCCTGCTGTTAATCTTGACAATAGATTTCTGACCTGTATCTCTGCTTTTCTTGTAAAATATCCTCTGTCGAGTCCTTGTATGGCTTCAGGGAGTTGACCTGACCAAGCATGGGAAGGAAGACAGACAACCATACACAGAGAAAATGGCGTCTGGAGGACCCGACTCTGATAGAGAAATCGCAGCACCCAAGAAGCTCAGCCTTTTCATCATATAGAGTGGAACAGGGAGGAGGGGCAGACGAATGGACGAGGAAGCAGGAGTTATGGTATACAACTGGAGGAAGGTTTAGCTAATCTCTGCGGGAGGAGTCTCTGTAGGGCAGTGGTCTTCAGGCCATAACCATCTAGGTGAGGACAAAGTGATGGTGGATACAAAGTGATGGTGGATACAAAGTGATGGAGGATACAAAGTGATGGTGGATACAAAGTGATGGAGGATACAAAGTGATGGTGGATACAAAGTGAAGGAGGATACAAAGTGATGGTAGATACAAAGTGATGGTGGATACAAAGTGATGGAGGATACAAAGTGATGGTAGATACAAAGTGATGGTGGATACAAAGTGATGGTGGATACAAAGTGATGGAGGATACATTCTACACACCGTCAACATCCACACATGGACCAGAACAAGGCTTTGCCATCCCTCTGAGACTCAGACTCTGGAAAGGAAGAAAGGCTTTGCAATTTTCCCATGGGTGTGAGGCTCTGCAGGCCTTCACAGGAGTTTCAACCATACACATAGGCTCAGGACTGTGCTCACTCAGAGCTTCCTAGAAATCTCAAAACACTGCACTCCATATGTGCCTTTATTTTATTCTGGAATCAGACAAAAACCTGGAAACACCCAGCCCACCCCCAACCATTAGTAACGCATTGTACCATCTGTGAATAAGAGTAGTATCCATTTTCTGGTGCAAGCCTTATATCCCAGCACTGAGGAAGCAGAAGCCAGTGGGTTTCTTGAGTTCAAGACCAGCCTGGTCTACAGAGCAAGTTCCAGGACAGCCAGAGCTACATGGGTGGGGAGAGAATAATATTCTTCTTTCCAAAATTTACATCTAATTTTTTTTTTGTCTTACTGCATTGGCTGAAACTTCCAACCACAGTGACAATCCTAAGATTCAGTTAAAATTCTAGCAAATAGTAAGAGTTAAAGAAATATTGACTGAAGAAATAGCTTAATTTTTCCTGAAGTATCAGAAAGGATCTGACTCATCACTGACAACTACTGTTAAGAGAGTCTCTGAGCAGGAGCTAGCTCTTGCCTGTGTGACAGACAGCACATGCCTGTGGTCCCAGTACTAGAAAGGCTATGGCAGAAGGGTCCTGAGTTCCAGGTCAACCTGAACTACATAGTGAGACCCTGTCTTAGAGGAAGTGGGGAGGACACAGACAGGGGGAGGGGGAGGGAAATGGGAGGGAGCAAGCCTAGACTCTTGGACTTTATGTCAGGGCACCATACCCCTGCTTATAATATGCAAATGAATATGAACTGTAGATGCCCTAACAGGTAAAAATAAAACAGCTGACCACAAAATAAGAAAAATAAAATTAAGTAGATGGAATGAAGAAAAGGAATAAAACCTATATAATTTAGGGTCAATTCAGCAGATGCCATAAATAAATCAATTTGGGGAATCATTTAATTAATAGGAGCATGATGGGAAGGCTGAGAACAAACCTCCAGTCAAAGCACCAGTGGTTCCTAACACCCCAGGGGGAATGGGAAACGTGATTGAAAAAAAGAAAGCGAGAAACACAGAAAAAAAAAGAGTCCCGTTTATTTTTATTTTATTTTATTTTATTTTATTCTATTCTATTTTTTGAGACAGGATCTCTCTGTGTAGCTCTGGCTATCCTGGAGCTGGCTATGTAGACTAGGCTGGCCTCGAAATCACAGAGATCCACCTGCCTCTGCCTCACAAGTGCTGGCATTAAAGGCGTGCGTGCCATCATGCCTGGCAAAAAGTCCCTTTTATAACAGCAGTTGAAAGCCATAAATTCCTAAAAGTAAGCCCAAATGGAGAATATGATTAATTTTAATAAAGTATACAAAAGACACCAATAAGATGAAGAGGTAGAGAGACAGCTCTGCAGTAAGGAGCCCTGACTACTTTCCAGAGAATCTGGGTTTAGTTCCCAGCACCCACGTGGTGGCTCATAAACATAACTTCAGTTCCAGGGTGATCTGACGCCATCTTCTGGTCTCTTCAGGAACTGCATGCATATGGTGCACATACATACAAACACTCAAGTAAAATATCTTTTTTTAAAAAGGAAGATATAAACTGGGTGTGTCCATCCACACCTTTAACCATGCACTTAGGAGGCAGAGGCAGGCAAATCTCTTGAGTTTGAGGCCAACCTGATCTATATAGCAAGTTCTAGGCCAGACACTGCTTCATAGTATGACCTCATCAAGAAAAAAGGAAGGAAAGAAAAAGAAAGGAAGGGAGGGGGAAGGAGGGACAGAGAGAGAGAGAGAAGAGAGAGAGAGAGAGAGAGAGAGAGAGAGAGAGAGAGAGAGAAGAAGAATAATAAGAACAACAAGAAGAAGAAGAAGAAGAAGCAGAAGAAGCAGAAGCAGGAAGAAGAAGAAGAAGAAGAAGAAGAAGAAGAAGAAGAAGAAGAAGAAGAAGAAGAAGAAGAAGAAGAAGAAGAAGAAGAAATATAACATGCTTCTGAACAGAAAGGTATTTTTGGAAAGAGCTCATCTGTCCCCAGAGAGTAGGAATTTTTACAGCCAGTCTAACAAAGTGCCAGAGACTTGGTAGATTAGAATAGTAAGTTCTGCTAGCAGAGAGGCTGAAAAGTCTGTGCTCAAGCTGTGGGCAGGAGTGGCTTCTTTCAGAGTCTCTGAGGAAGAGTCCATCCAAGCTTTTCCTCCTCTGGTGGGGGTCAACAGTCCTGAGCATTCCTAATCTCAGGCCATCTTCACAAGGCTTCTCTTCTCTGTTTCAGACACGCCCCCTTCCTCCCAGGGCAGGATACACACAGGACCTCAAGCAAGTACTTTGGGAAGGTACTGCACAGTTGAGCTCTGTCCCTACCCATCTCTCCTTAAAAGACAATGTTTCTCAACCTGTGTGTTGGGAGTAACGCTTTCACAGGGGACACCTAAGACCATTGGAAAACACAGATATTCACGCTGCAATTCATAACAGAAGCAAAACTACAGTTATGACATAGCAACGAAAATAATTGTATGGCTGGGGGTCACCACAACGTTAGGAACCGTATTAAAGCATCACACCATTAGGAAGGCTGACAACCACTGCTTTAAGAAGCCACTGGACTTAGGGTCTACCCTCTTCTGGGATGATCCTCCCTCTAGATCCTCAGTTTAAACTTGTCATCAAAGATCTCTTTTCCAAAAAAAAAAAAGTATCATTCAAGTTCTCGGCTTGTCTCGGGCTGGGCACTCACTCTTCCAGGAGCTACCCACTTGATTCCTAAATCCAATGCTGTTCTCCTAGAAGTCTCCAGAGGATTCTCTGAATCCAGCTTTACAAGTGCTTATCAGAAAGCGGCCACAGGACTAGCCTGAGAAAAAGAGAGCAGGGCCCAGGGAGCCCAGGGAATGTGCTCCAGTGCTCCTCAAATCTGCTGGAACATGAAGAGCAGCAAAGACATCATGACACTGTGGGGTGGCAAGAAACACCTCTGTGAGATGTCTTCAGTGCCTGTGGAATGCAGTCTGTGATAAAGGTGGCATTTTAGGGGGGTGGGGGCTTCCCACAGAACTTACAGAACCTGGATTGTCACTTCCCATCAGTGCTCTTAAGTTAACTCCATAAGGGAAGGAGTCGGCATGGTGCCAAGAGACCTTAAGGATTACATAGGGGCACTGGAGAGGATGACGACTTCTGTTCAGTAGTTAACCCCCAAACCCAAACGGCCAAAGAAAAGCAAGGCTGGAGTTAGCTAACCTCAGAGGCAATAGGACTGAAAAGCAGCCCCACCTGAGGCAAGCAGAGACACGCCGGGAAGTGCGTTCAGCAACTGACAAGGTAGGGGCAAGCTGGAGAGGGTATATGGACACGCTTAACTGACCGCAACAAGAATGTCAGTTAGCGAAGCGGTTTTTCAGAAGACAAGTAGGTGATTTGATTCAAATCTAAACACGATGTGCCCACAGAGCAGCAAACGAACGTCTACACATGCATCCTCAAAAAACAAAAACAACAACAACAACAACAAAACCCAAAAACAAAAAAACCCCTGTGGTGTAGGTAAGGAGGGGTCTTCCTCTCAAGGAAAGTTACTTTGTTATAATAGGAAGGAACACCTAAGGTAGAAAGAACACAGTCTAAACCTCCAATCATCGCCCTCCACCCTGAGCCAGGTAGCTCATGCTGACTGCTGCTGTGCTTTGTCAAGGGAGCTCTCATCTTCACCGTCACCCTGAATCCCACCAACTCCAGGTCATTCCCAGCATCCTTTGACTCAAAGACTGCAAGCATCAGGTGCCAACGGCCTTGCCACCTGCTGGCTCAGCCAGCTCCCTCTGGATCCTTCAGACATCCAGGGCTTAAAACCTCTCTACTGCCTAAAAAACAAACAAACAAACAAACCCCCCACAACATTCCTCTTAAAAACAAGTAAACAAAACCACACCCCCCCCAAACCTTGCCTCTTCTCCTCCAAACCCACTTCTCCTCCAAATCCACCGGCCTCCGGGATGATTATGGTCATCCTGTGGCCTCCCTCTGCCCCTGAACACCTATCTCCCCCAACACAGTGACCTCTCCTAGTAGCCCACACAGGGCCTGCCCAACCCGTGGTCTCTTTAAAGCTGGGCTCCCAGGCCAGGGACCCGAAAAGCCTGGTGTAGATGCAGTAGATGACCTTTCACACGGAGCTGCTGAAGGCCCCCTGCCCCCAAGCCCCAGATTCCATTAACAGCAGTGGCGGTAACCATGGAAACAGGCAGCCGGGTGAGGGCGATAAATGGTTGATGGGTAACCACGGGGACAATGACAGAGCTTCTGTGCTTATTCAGATGACCAGAGTCCTGAAAGGGAGCCAGCACAAAGGCCAGTGGCAAAATGACAGGGGCTTCAGGAGCTTCTAAAGGGGGCGTAAATGACACCCATAACTTGTCACAAAGGAACACAGGCCAGTGCTGGCCCACACCTGTGTTTTTTGATCTTCTAGAGAATTTACAACAATGTCTCAGCAGGCCTCTGTCAGAGGCCATTTTTCTGCAAGTGTACTTTAGAGCAGCTATCTGGTCTCAGTAGCAGCTTACAATGAAAGCCACCATGTCTTCCGCAGCCCTGTCTCTCTCTTCAAGTAGAAATCATCCTGGCAGCCAGCACTGTACACATAACTTCACATCCTACATGTAGAAGAACCTGGCCTGTGAGTGCCAAACGATGCTGACCAGCAGGCGCTGGAAATGGACCAGTTTGTCTAGATGACACATAGCTACAGTCATACTGTTTAAGATCCTCCAATGGTAACACTAAAATATTAGTTTCCATTATGTACATACAGTTATTTATTTATCTATTTATTTGCTTATTTATCTGTTTACATACTTACTTATTTATCTATCTACTTAACCTGTTTAATTTATCTATTTAGTGTGTGTATATGCATGTATGTGTGTGTGTGTGTGTGTGTGAGTATACACATATGTGCATATATGTGGAAGTTAGAAGAGAACTTATAGGAGTCAGTTCTCTCCTTCTACCATGTAGGTCCCGGGGATCAAACTAAGGCTAGTCCCCTTACGTGTTGAGACAAATGGCTGG
Organism: Arvicanthis niloticus; assembly: GCF_011762505.2. Taxonomy (NCBI): domain Eukaryota; kingdom Metazoa; phylum Chordata; class Mammalia; order Rodentia; family Muridae; genus Arvicanthis; species Arvicanthis niloticus. The sequence continues at coordinate 60,740,212 of NC_047670.1, forward strand.
CCTCAAAATGTTAGCTTTTTTTTTTTTTTTTTTTTTTTTTTTTTTTGGTTTTTCGAGACAGGGTTTTTCTGTGTAGTTCTGGCTGTCCTGGAACTCACTCTGTAGGTCAGGCTGGCCTCGAACTCAGAAATCCGCCTGCCTCTGCCTCCCAAGGTGCTGGGATTAAAGGCGTGCGCCACCACCGCCCGGCCAAATGTTAGCTTTTTGATTGACTAGTTTGTTTGTTTGTTTGTTTGTTTGTTTGTTTAAAAGGGGTCTAATATAGGCCTGGCTGGCCTAGAACTCACTATATAGACCAGGCTGGCTCTGAACTCATAAGAGATCCACCTGCTTCTGCCTCTTGAGTGCTGGGATTAAAGGTGTGTGCTACCATGACAAATGTTAGTTTGGGGTTGATTTTTTTTTTAATGTATTTTATTTTATATGTACAGGTGTTTTTGCCTGCATATCTATCTGTGCTACCAGGTGGGTTCTTGGAATAGAACCTACGTTCTGTGCAAGAACAGTTACTATTCTTATCTGCTGAGCCATCTCTCCGGCCCCAAGTGTTAGTTTTAAACCATATCACCTCTTCTGACATTTGAGCATCTCAGAGGAGAAATCACCAATGATATTTTCCCCAGCAGTAGTAACTCCTTGGGAAAAACATTAGATGCCCCGAGCCATTCCTAGTCCTAAGCCTCTTGGACTTGAAGAGCCGTGGGTGGTCTGGGCAATTCCGGACTCCTTTATTCTGAAGGAGTGGAGAAAGATTACTACATTCTTATCAACTACTCAAAAACAAACAAACAAACAAAACCCCAGAACATTCTACCAGTAAACCAGAGTTATGGAGCCACCTAATCTACCACTTTTTGTTTCACAAACACTTGTGGAATAGTCCCCACTGTCCCATTATCAACCCAAGGGTCCTGGATGAACAACAGACCCCGCCACAGCTTCATGACCCCCGGCCTCTTTGACTTTTGCTCCATTAACTTCAACTCACAAACAAGTGTCGCTTTGTAAAGACTGCATGCTCCCAAAGAGGCAGTATAGGCTGTACATTCCTAATCCAAACATCCAAAGTCCAGAATGTTCCAAAACCCAAGCATTTGAATGTACTGTTTAAACTCCCAAAGTTTCAGATTTTGAAGCAGTTTGGATTTTGGATGCTGAGAGATCAGAGTTGGTCAACCAGTGAAGGTAAGACTGTGCAACTATTCCTGAATCTGGAATATTCTGAAATCAGAAGCACTTTAGATAAGGGATCTCAACTTCACTGGGGATAAGTGGCTACACCTTGGGAGTGGGTCCCCTCCTGGGGACTTGAGTCCTATTGTACTCTGGAAGATGCACTTTCTTATCTGCCTTCAGTTCTGTTCCATCATCAGCTCAGGGCCTCTATCACTAAGCAGTAAGAAGGGACACTTTTCTGATGGCTGTGGGTAGAGGGGTTTCACCATAGCGATACCACGAGGAGGAAATGGGATCTAAGAGCTGGCAGGCTATAAGCCTGCCTCCCTGGGAACAGTCAGTCCTCAGGAATCCAACCTGTCAGGGGTATCAAGTTACCCTGCTACACTTTCACTGTGCAGCAACCAGAGAGCTGGTGCAGAAGATTCCGCCTTGCTTCCTGCTTTCCCTTTCTTGGCAGAAGCCATGCAGTTTGCAGGAAGGGAGCCACGACTGATTGCGCTTGTGTTTTTCTTTCATTTTCCTTAGATTTGTTATTCTAATTATGTGCACGGGGAGTTAGAAGCACAGGAGTGCAGTAGGTGCCTGAGGAGGTGTGGGATCCCCTGGAGCCAGAGATCCAGGCGGGTGTGAGTACCCTAGGCTACTGGGAAGCAAGTTCAAGGCCTGTAAGAGCTCCAAACAACTGAGCCATCTCTCCATCCCCTGCTTCTGCTTCCTAAGGAAGGTCAGTGTGGGCGGGAGATGAATCTAAGTTTTTTCTACCTTCCATCACCCCTTCATGGGCTTGTCCCCAAGACCCAAAGGAGACCCAAAGGAAACAATCAAATTAACCCCAGCCCAAGAACCATGAGAACCCACAAGAAGCCAGTGGCCAGAGGCTGAGCCTGATGCCTTGACAAAAAAAAAAAAAAAAAAAAAAAAAAAAAAAGGAGCCAGAGAGATAGCTCAGTGATTAAGAGCACCAGCAACTTTTGCAGAAGACCCAGGTTCTGATCCCAGCACCCACACAGTGGTTCATCAACCATCTGTAAGTCCGGTTTCGGAGGATCCAACTCCTTCTCTTGACTTCTGCCGTACTAGGCACACACATATACATGCAGGCAAAACACTCACACACATAAGAATAAATAAATCTAAAAAAAAATGTTAGCATCCAGCTGAGTCACAAGCATTTCATCCTCCAACGGCCCTTACAAAAGTAACACTATTGTCCCTGTGGTAGGAACAGATCAGGGATAAAGAAGACATGAGAACATGGTTCACAAAATCCACTAAGCAGGGCTCCTAGGGGCTCACAGAGACTGAAGCAGCAATCTCGGATCCTGCATGGGTCTGTGCTAGGTCCTCTGTATATATGCAATTGTTGTTTAGCTTGGGGGTTTTGTGGGACACATAAAAACAAGAGTGGGGGTGTCTGACTCTTTTACCTATTCTTGGGACACTTTCCCCCTACTGGTCGCCTCATCTAGCCTTGCTATGAGGGTTTGTGCCTCATCTTGTTGCATCCTGTTATGTCATGTTCCGTTGTATCTCTGGGAGGCCTACTCTTTTCTGAAGGAAAACAGAGAAGGAGTGGATTTGAGAGAAAAGGGAGGTGGGGAGAGGGACTCGGAGGAGTGGAGGGAGGAGGGATGTATTGTATGAAAGAATAAATAAAAAGAAAACTTAAAAATTTTAAAAAAGGTGAACCTTACATTTTTAGCGTTTAGAGAAAAGAGAATAAAAAATGGCTTTTTAAAACACTGCATTGTTATATTCAGCCATATACGCCACGATTCCCTAAGACACTTAAAAAAAAATCATCTTTAGGATGTGATCGTATAATAGTAAATGGAAATTTAAATGTGGTTAAAAAGAGGAGTTGAGTCATTCAAGTTGCCGGCACAGTGAGGTAGAGATGAAAAAGGCAAACTCCCCATCTTAGATCTGCATGGCAGAGGTACTACTCTCTACTTACAGGAAAACTCTGTGGTTACAAAAAAAAAAAAAAAAAAAAAAAAAAAATTTGCAATGAGTTACACAGCAAAACCTTCCAAAGAGAAATGTAAACTAATAAAAGATAAGTATCTGGCTGGAAAGACAGACAGGCAATTCACAGCAGCGGAAAAAGGGTGAGAGCTAATAAAAGCTGTCGACTGCCCCTCAAGAGAGACATACTAATCAGACAGGGAGGACGCTTACCCCAGAGGGCTGAAAAAGCCGGGGAAGCTTCTCCCCTCCAGTGATGGAGGTCTGGGGGGTTATCTGGAGAGTTCTGCCCACCCCAGGCTCTGAACACAGCATCTGAACACACCACACAAATCTTCCAAGGCCACTGACCGACACGTGCGGAACCTCACCTATCATTTCCCTTCTGGGAATCTGTTATTCAGAAGGGTCTCCAAGGTTACACATGTTCCTACACCTCAAGTTTGTTCACTACACGCTATGTGTAAATGAACACACGGGAGGAGGTACTGGTTAGGGACAGCATCACACCCGTGTGATGGAGAACAGAGTTGTGATGCACAGCCAGGCTATGTTAGAGCGCTAAGGCAAAAAAATCCACATCACACACTTGTTAAAGTTGTATGTGTGTGCCTGCATGCATGCCCACATACAAATGCACACGTGTTTGCCATAACCTGTAGATCAGAGGACAACTTGCAAGAATTGGTTTGCTGATTCCACCATGTGAGTCCTGAGATCAGAAATGTGATCAGACCAGATGATGTTGTGGAAACTGCAGGGATGCCCAGAAATCCTGTTTTCTGCTGTGTGTATATCTGTTTGGGTGCCTACAGGGGGCTTTGGTTTTCCAATTAACAATATCTTCGTAGATTTCTTAACAGAAACCACTGTTCTACTCATCCTCACTCTCCCCAAGAAAGCATCACTGACAACTGCTGGGTTCTGGGTGGCTCTGACATCCAATATGGTGCTTCCAAGCATGGCACTGGCTTGGCCCCTGAACAGTGACACCAAGACCTCTCCTCCCTGTCTGCGTTCCCTCCATTTTTCAGAGCCACTCCCTCAATCTCATCCTGGGACCACATTCAGCCTCATCCTTGGACCTTGGAAACATAACTGGTACCACCTAGTGTCCCACCCACCAAGCCTCCAGGTCTCTCCTCCGGTGCCTTTAGCACCTCCAGGCATCTGTCACGCCTCCCTATCCATCTGCTGCTGAGAAGATGGACAGTTCTAGAACATCCCACATTTAACTTCTGAAACAGTTTCAGGGCTCTGTTTCCCCCTCCTCCAGAGAAGAGAGTAGCTGAGACAAGCAGAAATGGATTCTGAAGGTCTCCAGGGAAGGTTAACTGTCGGCAGAGAAGAGGATGCAGGATTAGCACCAATGTACCTGGAAGCATTTTTTTCCAATCTCATAAGAACAAAGGTGGGAGAGGTTGTGGCTAAGAGCTTTGAGGAAGCCGCAGGGGACACTGGGAAAGAGGGAGCCTCAGAGGACACTGGGAAAGAAAGAGCCACAGAGGACACTGGGAAAGAGCCCCAGCCAAGCTTCCTTAATTGTCTGCTGAAGTTCATGGATACCGGCGGCCATTACACTACCCAGAAGGCCACAGTCACCAGCTCTGTCTGTGTGCAAAATGTGTCCTCTGGGAAGGGAAGCAGAAGCCCTACCATCAGAGCCCCACCCAACCCCTGAGTAGCAGTGGGTTCTGGCTGCTACCAGGGGCTCTCATTGGCTGCTGGGACGTGCCCTGGTATCCTTCCATGCTTCACTTAAAAATCACACATGGGACCTACCAGCTGCAAAGAGAGGCCCTATGATTCACCACAGTTGTCCTAGACATTCATGAGGCCTATAAAGTGGCAGCCTGGTGTGGACACGTGCAGGGTCTCTGACCAGGTTCCAGCCTGGGTGCAGGATGGTCAGTTGTGTGAATTTAGAAATGTCTGTCTGGAAATGAGTTTGTCCAACGGTTCGTACGCGGCAGCATCCCCACAGAAACACTGCCACACTCCCGCGGGCGGTCCAGGTCTTTGATACAATGGCACGCCTATCTGGAGATGGCAACAGAGATGACCAATAAAAGGTGGAAGAGCAGGCTGCTAACCGAGGTCTAGCAGCTTCCTCCATCCCAGCCAGAGACTAACATGAATGGCGGCCTCTGCAGTTTTAGGAGGCTCAAGAAAAGGAGGGGTGCTCTCTACAGCTCTAGAGTTTCTACAGTTCTGGCTGGGTGGACTCCTTCAGCAGCTCGCTGCCCTGTTTATAAGATACAAACGGCCTCTATCTTATTACATATATCCCCAATTCTGGTCAAGCAACAGCATCCCAAAGCCCTGGTATAGACGAAGGCCTGGGTAGACAAAGATATCCCATTGTCCTCCCTGGTTAAGTTCCAGATGACAGTCCAAGCTGGCCACAGGGTAGGGATACAGACCTGCAGTGGGGGTTCCAATTGACCTTGTATGTCCACGTACCTGCAAAGTGGCACTTATTACATCCACATTCCTCTATGGATGAAGATGTAACAGACATTTCAAAGTACACAGCCAGGTGGAGCTGGACCAAGCTTGCCTCCCTCTGCCCAGGAGTCACACATTATAACATTGTCTGGTGTCACCAACTGTGATGGGCTATATTCCCAGCTCCAACCCAAACCACTGACCATACTTGGCATACTTGTGTCAGTGTGCCAAGGGATATACCAGGCATGAAGGCATAAGAGCAGGCTGTATTTCGGATTGCTAGCTCAGTTCTGTGGTAATCACCTCAATGAGAGGTGGGGAGGCAGTGGGCCTTTGGCGACATATGGAAATATTTTGAGTTACCGTGGCCAAAGAGCAGGTGCTATCTACTATGCAAAGGTCAAGGGAGGGTTACTGTTCGGTATTCTACATTGTCCATGACACTTGCCCCAGAGAACACGCTAGCTAACATCAGTTAGTACTGAGGAAGACACCTGCTATAGGATCCGAGGAGTGGGGTATGTGTGTGTGAAAAGATCCTGTGAGCACATGGGAGCTGCCCTCAGGGAGCTGGGAAGACAGGCCTGACCAGAGAGTGCTGTATGACTTGTCCCACAAGACAGAAATTCGACCAGCGACCTGCAGTCAGTAGGTCATTTATTGAACACCTCATGACTCATTTAGTAAGGGACCGATGGTGCTCTTCCCTTTGGCCTAAGGCTCACTCAGGGATGGAGGTTGTGAGCGCTCACACCTCCCAAAGCAAAACCACCTTCCCATCTGGCAGCCGGTGCTCTAAAGGCCATGGCAAAGGCTAGGGAGGGGAGAGCCTAAGATGGGAGGACCTATCCCTTTCCATGGAAGGTGGGGACAGAAGATGACAAGTACAGAAGGCTGGCTCTGTCCTCCGGGCCTGGTGGATGAGGACCTGCAGGTAGCACCCTAGAGCCTATTACAAACCCTAAAGTCTTCCAGTGTGAGGTCATGATTTGCTGAAGACCAGGGTTCCAAAAGCTCGAACATTCCAAAACACCCACCAGGCTCATTCCTGAGGGGTAGAACACTCCTTTCTCTGGAGCTGTCCCTTGGAGGTAATTAAAGTGAGCTTGATATACAAATTCAGGGCCCCATTGTTTCTGGACAAAGGACCGGCTCCTCAATGTGAGGGCCCCCCCAAGGTGCCTCCAATGGGCTCAGAGAGGCCCATCACCATAGCAACCCCTGTCGCTGCCAGGGCGTGGAGGAGGCTGAGTTCCAGAGCCACAGAGGAGTTGCCAACATTATACACGCCCCTGGTTACCACCCACCCTGGAACCAGAAGCCAGGAAGGCCTCCTCCATCACGTGAGCAGGCATGCAGCCTATAAAGTTGGGACAGCCGATGCTTACACCGGGCCATCTCTGGGCCTCTGGAGCCTGGTCTGGGAAGTTTCTGCTTTCGAGCGCTGGTGGAGTCTTTCTAACATGAGCAAGCTTATCTTTACGAACAGAGCAGACCAGAACTATTTTTATTACAAAGAGCATCTTTCAGGGTCATAATAAATCCCTAAAAAAAACTGGCAGACAGGAAGTGCTGGGCCTCTCCACTGACGTCCTGCAGCAACTCTGGTCAGGTTTCCACCTGGGAGTGTACAGTGCAGGATAGGACAATGAGGGGTAGGAAAGGCCCAGCTGGAGGCTCCTGAAGGTCACCAAATGAAGGAGTGGCCCTGCCATGCAGCCAGCAAAGTGGCACAGAGCAGCCAGCCAGCTTCCCAGCAGCCCATGACACCTGCCACTCCCCACTGACTCACCCCCAAGGCCTTTAAATCCCAACTGGAACCATTCAGTTTATCACAGCATCCTAGCTCTCCTAAATAGCACGATGTACCAAGAATGCTATTGCTATCTCTCTTGCACCTTGAATTCGGGCTCAACACCTACAGCATGGAGGTCAACATTGGAAGCCAGGCCACAAGAAGCCCAGGGTAAGCAGTAGGACTGACTACACAGCTCCCTCGGGGCTCCTGAGAAGGCCTCAGGCAGGATGCCCTAATGGGAAGAGGTACTGAGAGCAGGTAAGGAGGGGCAAGGGCATCAGGGGACCCCCCCCCTAGGTATGGTGGTCCCAGGATGAGGCACCATGACCAATACATGGGCCATCTCTGAAAGCAATTCTCAGATAATTACTGGTCTCTCGACTCACTGTTCAGCCCAGTGTAAACAGAAATGGCTTCTGCCGGGGCTACAGAAGTGTTAAGAGAGTCACTTCTGACTTTCTCCTTTTGTTCTGCTAACTCCAGGAGGGACAACGACTCATCCAAGGCCCAGGGTCCTCTAAGCCATGAGCCCCCAGTGTGGCTCCTCTTCTGGCCTCTGTGGGCATTGCACACACACATGGTGCACATACATACATGCAGGCAAGCACTTATACACATAATATAAAAAGAAATAAACGTTAAACAGTGACAGGGGGCGGAGCTGTGTGACCTCCTCAATCTCCACCCAAACTGAGGTCTGAGGTCTGTGCCCCTCCACAGCTGCCTCTCCAAATCACAGCACTCAGCCAAGAAATCTGAGAGGAATCTGGGCTTCGGTACTGCAACAGGGCCTGGGACTATACGAGAGAATAACAGCTGTCTCTCTGCATAGCAGATACCCAAGGGGAGAAGCATCAGTGATTCTACATGGAGACTTAAAACCCAGGTTCAAATCCATCCTCACCTAGGGCCCCCGAGTCTTAACAGGTCCTTGTCCACCACAAGGTGTCTGACAGAAATCGCATACAGCCTAGTCAGGGGAGCTCTCAAACTACAGCTGGAGAATGTAAACAACATCCTCCAGAATCCGAGAGGCAAGGTCAACGTGACACTGGCCACGGGTGGGCGTGGCCAGACCCCACAGAACACAGCCTCGTGGGCAGCTAAACCTCACCTGCACAAAGAGCTTCCCAATAAACCAAAGCTCACTGATGCCTGCTTGGGATAACAATGACCACGTAAGCTGAGAGCCACTGTTTATAACTTGTAATTTGCTGACTCCTCATCTGTTTACAGTCCTCTCAGTGTTCCAGGCCCCAGTGGGAAAAATATCAAGGCTGGGATCACCCCACAACTGAGACCATAGGTCTCTCTTTACCCAATGGGCCCTGACCAGCTTGGTTTGGGGAGTGAATGTCTGCAGTGCCCAACCTCAGACCCAAGAGGTGTAGGTGTGGGAGTACCCCAAGGGCTTAGGATAAGGGCACAGAAGGCTCCTGAGGCCAGGGCTTTTGACTGCTATTAGAGAGAGAGCCCCACCTCTACCATAGCCACCTGCCACCAAGTAAGTAGTGAGGCCCAAGGTCCACTCGCTGAGGAGGCCAAAAGGCTGTGCCTCTCTGGCTGCCAGGCAGTCTGATCTATCGTGGTAGGGGTGAGAGGCAGTGATAAAGGACATGGCGTAATGTCACTGCAACAGTATCTGTATGTCATCATGCTACGCCTGCCAGGAGATGCAAACAATAGAGTTCCCAGCTCCTCCTCAGGCCAGACTGACTCCATGGTCCATTCTCCTAGGTCAGAGGTCAGCCAAATCTCTTCAAGAGTCTCTTGACTCCAGTTCAGCTGAATCCCAGGCCTCAGCTCATACCTCAGCCTTGTAACAAGAAGCGTTTCTGAATGAACTTCCCACCTCACCCACCTCACTGAGTCATCCCCACGCATGTTACAGCAAGAAAGCCCCAAGGCTCCCCCTCACCCAGGGAGTGTTGCCTGCGCCCTATCAATCCTGCCCTCAGACTCGGGGGTGGACACCCTAGACCCAGTCTGAGCCTCCTGGCATCTACTCTAAACCCCACATCTGCCCAGGCAGCTGGCTTTGTCCTAAGGCCCGCCCTCCCCAGCTCTGGTAGCCCTTCGAGATAGCACCCACTTAGCTGTAGCTAATACTAGCTGATACTTGGAGGGCAGGCCCAAGGACACGTTCCTGACACACAAGGTGGACAGAGAATCGCTTCATTTGCCAGTCAATCCTCTGGCCAGACAGGGAAACTCCCAGGCCTCTGCCTAGTCACTGTTGGCCTTCACTTGACCCTCAGGAGGGGGCTGGGCAGCTAGGACCACACACTGTTGGTCCCAGAGTTTATACTGGCAGACATTACCAAATCATATTGCCGTGGGTGCATCACTGAGATCAGAAACAGGCTCATCTCAAGCACAAACTCCATTATGTCTTTAGACGGGACACAGGAAAGCTAGGCAGGTTCTGGTTCCTGGTAACAACAGGTCTGGAAGGGCTAAACCCCAGGCCCAAGATGGTAGCCAAGGGGTGTAGACCACCCAGAGCTGGAAGCCCAGTGGAGAAGACAATGAGACAGGGCTCCATCTACATTCGGCCTTTGACATTTGTGAGGACTCAAGGCATAGGTGCTGGCCACACCTTGTACATCATACCGGGGCCTCCTCCACAAGGCAAACATTATCTAAGTAATTACCAGGCTCACAGCAGCCAGTGTGGGTTGGCCAGCCCTTGACAGGACTGACTAGAACAGTCAGCCCACTCTAAAGGTCTCCAGCTTCAACTACCTTCCACGGCGTAGACAATGGGTTAAGAAAGCAGGAATGGAGGGCTGGATATGTGGCTTGGTTGGCAAGTAGTTTGCCTAGCATGCACAGAGCCCTGGGTTCAATCCCCAGCACCGCATAAACCAGGCATGACGGCACACGCCTGTAAACCCACCACTGCAGAGGTGGAGGCAGGAAGATCAGAAGTTCAAAGTCATCCTCGGTTATATAGTGAATCTGACACCAGCCTAAACTGCATGAGACCCTGTCTCAAAGGGGGAGAGGGAAGGAAGAGAAAAGAAATCCAGAATGGAAAACCATCAATATGCCCCAGACCTTGGTCCAGTCCTAGGGGAAAGACAGAAACCCCAGACCATTACAGAAGACATGGATCCTAGCCACAGCTAAAAACTAGCCCAGAGAGATGCCATTCCACCAGGTCACTGAAACCTCACGGTAGACTTGTAGTGAAAAGAGCCAGTCACAAAACAGTTTATACAAGGTGACTGTAAACACACACACACACACACACACCCATATGAATACCTACCTAGAGAAAAACCCTGTTAAGACGCACTATGTTCGTAATTATCATTCCTGGGTGGTAAGGAGTTTTTCCTACCTAAGTTACTGTGTTAGCTGCCAAAAAGTTAGTGTGTTATTACTGGTGCCAGCTGGGCCTGGGTGCTAGGCCTGACAGGCAGTAGACCTGGATGTTGCTACTCCTTAGGAAGAAGGAAGCCATTTTGCTGGAGGTGCAGCTATAGTTCAGTAGTTCAGTGACTAGAACAGGGGTCTATGGGAAGGTGGGTGGGGAATCTACAGGACTCCTGTAGGGCAGCTGCCCAGAGGTAAGAAAGGTACTATGTAGGTCCTGTAGTGAGGGAGAGGCTCCCTTTGGTGCCTCCAGTTCCAGTTCCCTTCAGTGAACCCCTAACATCTTGAAATAAGCCCCTGCAGTGGCTGGAGCCTGGCTGATTCATCTGGTTGATACAATTAGTTTTTCAAGAATAGGTGAGTATGGGAAACTCGACAAAGAAGGGTTTCCCTCTGCCCACCATTCAATCAGAGGCTCTCTGAAAGCACACGTTGACCTGGTCTGGCCTGATCCCAGAATATCCCAAGAACATAGACACAATGAGAATCCAGCAGGCATGAGTGCCCAACTCCAGGGAGGTGATGGTCACCAAGAGGCCCAGAAATGACCTCAAATGGATGACTGAGGAAGGTTGGGTGGGTGGGAGAGATGATGCCCATAAAACACACAGGTGGTAACAGGGATATTATGTTGGTCCAGAATTCCACTCTACAACATGAGAAGCATGTATCCCAGAGACAAGTGAGGCCCAGATGACATAGATGCCCTGAGTTCAGGGATCTACAGTAGAAGAACACAGGGCCCAGGTAGGGCCAGGCCTTTATAGCAGTGTTCTATTAGATCTGGGACCACATAACACGTGACTGTACTGAATGCCACCCATTGTCCACTTTGGAGGGCCCTGTGAGCTGTGAGCTGAGCCACAGTTAAAAATAGAGAGGAGACGGGTGGTGGTGGCACACGCCTTTAATCCCAGTACTTGGGATGCAGAGGCGGGCGGATTTCTGAGTTCAAGGCCAGCCTGGTCTACAGAGTGAGTTCCAGGACAGCCAGGGCTACACTGAGAAACCCTGTCTCGAAAAACCAAAAAAAAAAAAAAAAAAAAAAAAGAGAGAGAGAGAGAGAGGTAGGGCCAGAGAGAAGACTCAGCAGTTAAGAGTACTTATTGTTCTCTCAGAGGACCAGGGTTCTATTCCCAGCACCCATCTGATGGTTCATAACCATCTCTAACTCCAGTTCCAGAAGATCTGATACACTCTTCTGACCTCCCATAGTACACAGACATATATGCAGGCAAAACATTCAAACACAAAAAAATAAATAAATTTTAATTAAAAAAAGTTACAGGGAATTGCAATGTCTCAGAAATCAAAGATGTAAGGGGCTGGAGAGATGGCTCTGGAGTTAAGACTACTTGTTGCTGTTCCAGGGGACCCAGGTTCTATTCCCAGCACCCACATCAGGCTGTTCACAACCGCCTGTAACTTTCTAGATCTCTGGGATCTGATGCCCTCTTCTGGATTCTGGGGGTACTGCATACACATGGTGTACATATAAATGTGTAAGTATACACATGTACACATAAATAAGAATAAGTAAATCTGAGAGAGAGAGAGAGAGAGAGAGAGAGAGACAGACAGACAGACAGACATGGGGTGAGGGGGAGGAGAAAGCAGAGGTTGAGACAGTGACTACAGTTGGTCCTTTAGTAACTGCTGGAGTCAATGTTATTGCCCCCCAGACTGTGCTAACTCAAACAACAGACTTCTGAGCAAAAACCCACAGCTCGACTCTTACCTCCTGGGCACTCCAGGCATTGGTTACTTTGCCACCAGCATGCCTGCTATAGACCTCAGAGTGGCCCAGTAGCTAGCCAAGGCAGTTCCTACCCAGAGATCTCTGCACAGATGAACAAAGACACTCCTCCCTAGACCAGGTGCCTAAGTTCCCTGGCTGCAGAGAACAGGAAGGGCTCTGTCTGATACAAGCCTGGCCATGGAAAAGTTTAGCGTGATTTTCATACTATTTTATGTGTTTCTGGTTCAAAAGAGACTGGGCCCATGAGAGGGAAAAAAAAAACAGGAAGGGAAAAAGAATTCTTGCTACAAACACATAGATCTCCCAGACCAAACCGGGGACCCGGGTGGCTATGTCAACCCCAAAGCTAACAGCTTCCTGTCTAAGAGGCCACTTTGGCTTCCTGTCCCCCCATAGCTCCATCTAACACTGGTCATTTTCCATTTAGCACAATGTTGGTTCCAGAAGGCAGAATCTGTCCCTGCCTGCCCTGGCCTGGCTTCTGGTCTCATCTGCCCAAGTACATATATGTTCACACTGGGGAGCTCATGCAGGCACATGGTAAGTCCCCCACTGGATTTCCTGCCCTGGACACATGCGTGCACCCCTGACCTCTGATGACCACATGCCAGAGAGACAGGAAATTTCTCAGAACAATAAACCTTCATAGTTTCCATTCTCCCATCTTGGAAGGTTTGAGGGACTTTCGCTTACACAGTAGAATTTTCCATGCCTAGGAGAGAGGGCTGACTTCTGCCATGTTGCTTGGCTTCAGGACATGGTGGGAGAGCATGCTACTGTCCTAAATGCTCCTGTACCACTTCCATGCTGCCATGTGACCAGCATCGATCCACCATTTCCTGAAGTATTGAGGGAGTGGGAAGTCTGTGGGGATGTTCTCAATAGGGAACGCATGCTGTGTGGCACTCATTCTAATTAGGGAAGGATAAAGGAGCAGGGTCCCTAGGCATCAAGCTTACAGGTCCCTCTGCCTACAGTCCAAGAAGCCCCTTTGGTCTTCATGTACCAGGATCACTGAGCCAAACTGCTAAACGTTTTAAATGCCAATCAAAATGCATTCCCAGGGGTTTGGAACTCAGGACTTAGTCTTAAGGTGGGAGAGAGCTGGCAATAGCAAAGGGCTGCACAGGGGAGTCTTTGACCCCTTAGAGAAATGTCTACTACAACTTTCATCCACTTTTAAAATCACATTGCCTTCTTGTTGACCTGGCACTCGCTACCCACTCCGAGCACCACTACCCTTGCCAACTAGCAATTTGCAAGTGTTTCCTAGCAGTTCTTAAGATTTATTTTTATTATTTTTAATTATACATATGCATGTCTGTCTGGGAGGTAGGTATTTGCATATGAGTCCAGGTGTCCTTGGAGGTCAGAGGCATGGGATTCCCCTGGTACCTAGTCACAGGTACCGTGAGCTCCCCAATGAGGATGCTAGGAATTGAACTGGACCCTTCTATTATTATTATTGTTATTATTATTATTATTATTATTATTATTATTATTATTATTATTACTATTATTATTATTATTGCTTGTATACCATTTTAATTACGTGCAAGTATTAAGGTCAGTTCTAGGTTGAGGAATTTTATTTAATTTATTATTATTATTTGCTTTTATACTATTTTAATTACAGAACTCAGCCCTTCTAAAAGAGCAGGAAGTGTTCCTAACCATTGAGCCATCCCTCCAGCCTTTTAAAGGTTTTCAAGTGAGATAATATTACACAAGGCTAAGAAGACAGTCTCCCAAGCCACAGCTGGCCACCTGCAGGACTTCTGTTTGGGCAATTCTTACCCTAGAGAAAGGTAGGAAGGGAAAGGGGGTCTAGGAGACCCAGAGGTATCGGTAGGGGGTCAGAGAGAAGAGTACAGCCGAGGTGTCATCTCCAGAAGGCCCACTTACATCTCTTCCCAACAGGAGACACTTTCTCAAGGAGCCTCTGCAGCTTCTGGCTTCTGACCCCACACACAAGGCAGTCACAGAGGAAAACTCAGGGTGTGATGGGTGCAGCAGTGTCCCTCGGAGGAACTATGTGGCTGCCACCAGATCGCTGCTCTCAGTCACTGCTCTGCGAGCACACTCTTATCTCCTAACGCTAACACTGCTTATGGGTTTATTTGAATTAGCTGCTGTTAGTTTACCTTAACCAAGCGTCATTTAGATTAGATATGAATCACATCCTCAAACTGTTTTTAAATAAAGACACAGAACTGAAGGAGGAAAGACTATTGAGAGAGAGAGACAGAGAGAGAGAGAGAGAGAGAGAGAGAGAGAGAGAGAGAGAGAGAGAGAGACTGGTTATAATAGTTCTAGATGTAACCTTCTTGGAGTTTGGGGTTGGCCTGGAATATATAGTCAGTTATGGACCAACCTGGACAAAGCAAAGATAAAAAGAGATGGAGGGAGGAAAGGGAAGGGAGGTTGAGGGAAGGGGAAGAAAGGTGAATAAGTGGCCCGAAGAAACTGAGAAGGGGGTGGGTCAGTAGGAAAAGGCACTTGCAACCAAATCTGATGGCCTGATCCAAGTTTAGTCCCTGGGACCCACATGGTAGAGAGAACTGACCCCCACAAGTTGTCCTCTGACTAACCTGCACATGCCATGGCGTGCACATGCACACCCCCCCAAATAAATACACATCCCCTCCACAGTCCAGAGGGAGACAGCCTCAGAAGGCAGTTGCAGAGGTCACCATGAGCTCCTTATGTATGCTTCCTTAAACCACAAAAGGAACTTCACTGGCCTAAGTGCTAACCCACACCGAGAAATTCACGCCCCTGCACCTGGTGCCCCCACCCCGAAGGAAGACCACAGCTTCCTGTGACTATTCCTCACGCAAGAGCGCAGAGACCCTAGCCACCCCCACCCCCCACCACCCCCCCCCCCCGTCTCTATTGTTAGCCCTTCAGCTTGGTCACTCACGCCATGGGGCTACACCTATGCCTGTTACCCAGCCCTGCAGCTTCCTGAACTGTGATCCTCTCATGATCACCCCCTCTAAAAAAGAGGTGCATGGACCACATGACCACAGAGCCCAAGAGAAAGGGGTAGAGTATAGAGGGCAGGGAACGTTCTCACAGGTTGGGGGAGCAGGAAAGTGGCACTGTACCAAGGGCAAGTCCAAACCAAAGAAGTACAGAGCAGAAAAGGCAGAGGCAGCCCCACTGGGCATCTGGGCAGAAGACAGCATCACCCAGTACCTGGGCCATACCTCAGAGTGAAAGGAGATCTGTTATATTTCAGTACTGATAGGATGTCATCCACCACACACAGACAGACACAGGACACACACACACACACACACACACACACACACCATGCCAGCTTAGTGAATTTTGGACCACTGATACCAGACAGCTTTGCAAAGCCACCCCAACATCACCCTAAGGCCACCTTCAGATGGACTACACTCTTTGGTTCAATTAACATGGGTACACAGAGGTTCCAGAACCAACCCTCCCTCAGAACTGTGTCAACCAAGCAGATTTCCCCTAGCCCTGTGGCTGCTACCCCTGCTCACAGGACATCCTGGGGGCCCAAGGTCTTCACTGGCTGCCAGTGAGGCCTCTTATAAGTGGACAGACATCCCTGATAGCTGTCCTATCATGCTGGAAAAAGAAAGAAGGACTGACAGACACAAAGACCAAAGAGCTGAGCGGCAAGGGAGACCAGTCCCCACAGACTGCTCACCAGCCCACCAGAGGAAGGGGATATTTAGTCTCTCACATCCAGCCTAACCAGTGTGGCACCCACAGTCACTGATGCTATCTCAGGCAGCGTCTCTAGCAGCCCTCACCATCCTCCTACAGATGGTGCCTGCTGGTCCAGCTCCACTGAGGAAACTGAGATCCAACCACCTCAGGAAGATAGACCCTGTCTTCAACATGTCACGTGACCCGGGAGGCAAACTAAATCCAGAGGCCCAAAGCCGAGGCCATAACCATGGGGTTAGGGCCACCTCCTAAACCCATGTGCTCAGCCCACCTTCCCTGGCTAGCTGCTTCCAGTGCCCAGGTCTGGATACAGACAATGCTACCCGTCTCCCTCCATCAGCTCCCTCCCATCTCAGAACCCAGGCTGCGGGTAATGTGGTCTGGTGGGACAACAGAGATGAGAGGGATGGAGTCTAAGAAAGCCAGTCCTCCCATCCCAGGGAGCTGCCCTCACCTAAGACCTCAGCAACCACTAATCCCTAAGGAAACATCCACAGCTAGCCTTTGCTGGGAACCAGCAACACCCAATATCCAAGCATTCCAATAGAGCAGCCCCATGGCTCAAGGAAGGCAGGAAAACCAAATGCAGGGACAGAGGAAAGAGGCTGGTACGGCCTGGGGAGAGGCATACTTCACCTCCCCTCTGACATTGGCTAGCTAGTGACCCCGGGACACGAGGCTATCTCCATGTCTGGAAAATAGGGAATCATCACTCTGAGGAAAAGGCCCCAGGCACTCAGAGCTCACCTGCTCACCCAAAGTTCACTTTTCATGAGCAGCACCCCAGGAAAATGCAGGCACAAAGTCCCCAAAGACAACACACCTGTTCCAACAGCTCTGGGATGTGACATGCCACATACTGTGTACATTTGACTGTAGCTGCCTGCGGCCACAAGTCAAGTGGGTTCACCTGAAAGGGGGGCTGGGAATGAAAGGGGACGGAGGAGAAGAGAAGAAGCCAAGACAAAGTTCTCTGATCAAGGCTTGAAATTTAATAATTGGCTTTCACATATAAAGGGAAAGCCCCACCCCCAGCTTCTCTTCTCGGTTCAGCCTAGGGGCTGGGCAAGGAGATAGCAGTCCGGAAGGTGTCAAGGCTAGCTCAGCAGGCAGTCCATTCTTCTTAGCTCAGGTAGCAGGCTCCAAGGCCCAAGGCTGGTAATGCAATGTCTTTCCTAGGTCTTACAATTGCTTGATCTATTGTGGTAAAAGACTTGCAGGCCTTTTCGGGCCTGGGGGAAGGACACATTTGACACCCGATCTCAGCTGACCAGTCCAAGGAGTTAAGAGCCAGCATGACTCCTCTCTCTCATAAAGGGGTCCTGAGGTACTAGGGAAACATTCAAGGTCAGTCTCTCAGAAACCTACTGTGCCCTGAAAGGAGTTAAAATTGTGTTGGAAAAGCTGACTGAAAAGTGGACCCTGGTGTGTGGTGTGTGTGTGTGTGTGTGTGTGTGTGTGTGTGTGTGTGTGTGTGCGCGCGCGTGCGCGCGCGCCTTTCTCCAGGTCTTCAAGAGATCAGATCCTACTGCAGCTACATAGACAAAGGACTGATATGGGCTTTCTCACTTTAGGAACCCAAAGGTAAACACAACACAAAAGGTAAATGGATCACCAAGGTGTCCCCAAGTTCTCACCGGAAGCACAAGTATGAGAATTCAACCACAGTTCCCTGAAGGGAAAAATCCTAGCCCTGCCCTTTCCAGCCAAGTCCCCAGACACACAAAGAGAGATTCAAGATGTCTTTGGGATATCCTTGCCTTCAACCCTCTGTGTGGAGCTGCCAATCTTTGACCTGGCAGGAGCTCTGCCCTTGAATCCCTTCAGATGCACAGCTAGCTTATTCCAAAAACAATCCACAGAAGTTGGCTGAGCGGCTGGTCTCTCAGACCCTCCAGTGAAGGCCCCGGCTCTCCATGTCTCCTCAGGTGGCCTCTTCTTACCCTTCCAAGCAGAGGTCGCCATGTTGGGAGGCAACAGGAAGCCAACCAAGGTCTTTCACTGCAGCCTCTCCCCACGCCACACCAAAAATTTAATTCTGGTCATTTGTGCAAACCTGTTTTCAGGTTACAGGACAACAACAACAACAAAAAACCTTAGTAAACGATTTCCCCCACCCCAAGGCTACAAGCTAAAAGAATTGTGCCAAACTTATGAGTATTTTCCACATGCTCTGCCTCACAGGATAAGATCTACCTCTGTTTGAATCCCAGTGCTGGCAGGGACAGAGGCCCGTGGCACAGGGCCACACACCACGCCCCAGGCACACACACTGCTGCCAGGGGCCCCCACCTTCCACCATTCACTTCCCCAACAGGTTTCTGATGGCAGTGTGTCAGCCTAAACCCAAGTGGTCTTTTTCAATGGTGACAGCAGATTGTGGATGAGTTCAGGTGTCATCAGGAGCATGGGCCACTTTTGAGGCATGTCCACTCTCTGACTGTTGTCAAGGGCCCTGAGTTCCACCTGCCTGCTGAGTTCCACCTGCCTGCCACTGTACGTGGGGCTGAGGTAGGTATCTAACTGTATCCTGGTGCCCTGTGGCTGGTGGTTGGGCCATATCCTAAGCCTTTCCTTGTGCAGTGACTCACAGAGACACAGCACTACTGCCCAGCAGTGATAGTCACCCCAACTACCAACACCCAAAGGTGCCAGGGTCCACACCTGGTGAACATTTGCATGGCTGTGTGTGCACACACATGCATGCGTGCATACACACACACACACACACACACACACACACACACACACACACACACGTGCGACAGCTGGGTCTTAACCCTTTCTATACCTTATTCCTAACAATGGTGTTCCTGTTCATGAGAGGGGACCCTGGACTCTGGCTCTTATGGAGACACAGAACCCATGTTGGGCTCACTTTAGTCATACCACTAACCTCAGGTCCCTGACTCAATGTGCCATTGATCGCCCCCTCCATTCTTCTCTGCGTGTCCCTGCCTGCTCCAACTCACACAACTCTTCCCAGCTACTAGCTCACTCAGTCTGTGGTCCCCCAGAGTGAGACCTGGGCCCGATCCTGATCACACACATCTTGTGTACCATGCCCTACTGCTGCCACAGGCTAAGTACCCTATGCGTCTTGCCCTTGCTTATCACGGGAATGGGATGATGACAGTGTTGCCTGCTGCCTGCATCCTGAAGTAGCACCACAAGAACTGAATATGCCCTGACAGGCCTGGGGAGAGTTCCTGACACAGAGTACATCCGTCGACTGCCGCTGACGCTCTTGTCTTCTGGGATCTGATGTCCTAGCCAGGCACATCTCTGTCCTGCAAATCACACTCCACAGATACACCCTCAAGGGACCAAGACCAGCCTCCTGGGCTTCCTCTATTTTCCTTCACCCATGCAGCAGCAGCAGGTGGGACATAGCACAGCCATTGCTCTAAATGCCCCTGACAAAGCTAATGGGCCATAGGATCAACCCTCTCCAGATACAAGGAAACCTGCCACTCCAGGCCCCCCTACCAGGTACCTGCTGCACAGTCCACACTGCACAGTTCCTCTCCACCACTATTGCTTGGATTTTCCCTGCCCTCCTTGAACTTATCTCTCTCTATATCTGTCTGTCTGTCTGTCTGTCTGTCTATTATCTCCATCCATCTTCAGAAGGCCTGAGGCTACACTGACTTTGCACACAGTAGGTATTCAATAAGAAACATTAGCCGGGCACATTGGTATATACTTTTAATCCCAGCACTCAGGAGGCAGAGGCAGGCAGATCCCTGAGTTCCAGGTCAGCCTGGTCTACAGAATGAGTTCCAGGGTAGTTCCAGTACATAGGCAGTTCCAGGGCTACACAGAAAGACCCAGTCTCAAAATAAACAAATAATAAGTAAATAAATATTAAATGCCAAAATCAAACACCAAGCATGGTGGCACATGCCTTTAATCCCAGCACTTGGGAGGCAGAGGCAGGTGGATCTCTCAGTTTAAGAGATCAGCCTGGTCTACAAGAGTTCCAGGACAGCCAGGGCTATTGCACAGAGAAGCCCTGACTCGAAAAACCAAGATAGATAGATAGACAGACAGACAGACAGACAGATAAAATTTAAATACTCCAAGTTATCCAAGCCTTCAGTTAGCTGGCTGCCCAAAGTGCCTTAACTCTTCCCAGCGGTTTGTGTCACTGAGTAAGGCCAACTCTGCCAACAGGGTGGTTTAAGCACCTCTGATTCTTTGCTAACTGTTGGGTTTTACAGGAAATATGACACGGCATGTCCAGACCATGCCTGGTACAACCATCCACTCATTTCCTTGTTTGAAAAGTCACTGCGATATCCTGTATTTAACTGGGCAAATACACTCTAAAGCTGATCAAGCCTAGACGACTCTGCGCCGTGCACTCCCCACTGAGTTCTGATGTTTTCTGACATGTCTGAATGACTCATCAGCTAGTCTTTTTGACCCTACAAATAATACTTTTCCCACATCCACAAGTCTGTGACACATATCAATAGCAGTGGCAGGAACTGTGCCTTCCCGCCAACAGCCATGTTCTCTAAGGCGAGGTTGAAGGCCTGAACTACAGGCACCTACATGTTTCAGGTGTGTTAAAAATGTCAATGCTGGGAGCTGGTGAGAGGGTGAGAGCAGCCACCAAGCCTGACAACTGGAGTTCAATTCCTGGGACCCACCTGGTGGAAGGAGAGAACCAACTAAGACTAACTTTCCCTGTGTCCATAAGAAAAAGACACCAGCACAGAATAGAAAACAGCATCCAAACACCCCACAATAGAAAAAAGAGCACCTAGAAAGACCAGCACGCAAAAATGGCAGCTATTTGAATTATCACCTGCTCCGCACCTTCCCCCAGGACTCCAGCCCCTCACCTCACACACTGCCCCCAGTCTCTCAGCACCCCATCCCCACCAGGTACCCCTCCCCAATCCGTCAGGCTCCTCTCAGGGCTGAGGGCTCAAAGCCGGCAAGACCCAATCACCACCAAGCCGAACATCCAGCACTTCAGGGTAGTAATAGCTTCAAAGGCGTTAGGACATGGCTGTAAATACCGTAAAGCCAATTACTCGGCACTGAAAGCTCTGCTGAATGAGTCTGAATCAACAGCTTTCCCACACTGTTCCTTCATAAAATGCAAGAGTCGCCTCCGGGAGAATCCAGGCCTCGTCAGGTCTCTTTGCTGGCCTGCTGTTGAGACCTGCAGGCCTTGTGGTCACAGTGAGTCTCTTCTTTGAAGAATGAAACAGCCAAAGGGAAGCAGCATGGCGGCATGCACATCCTAACAGAATACTAACAGATCGCCCAAATGGAGGTGGAATCAAGTCAGTTCAGTAACTCATCCCTGGAACCTCCTCCCTCGGTGGGGTAAGCTTTCATCCTGATCACAGAGCCCCTGCCCCCACAGACTATTGCTCCACACCTCTGGGCCTCCCCAGTGTCTTTATGCAGAAACCTCCTGTAGCCATTGGAACAGTAGGAACAATGTGAGAGTTTCGAAAGCTGCTGGGAGTCAGAACCAGAGGGAATGATCATCACACAGCGGATGTGCAGAGGCACATGAGGCCCCAGGTTCACAGGAGAACACCACCTCAGACAAGAGTCCCTGATGATTACCAAGCAACAGGAGCCCTGAAGCGCCACAGCTGTGGTCAGACTGTGCAACGACACAAGTACTACAAACCACCCCCCTGTGAATCGATTCGTTGCAGACACACAAATGCCCCCAGTTCCCAGCATGGACCTGCTCCCCCTTAAACACTCTTACACTCTCCCCAGATCTAGGTGATGTGTTTATAAAAGGGACCAGCCACACACCAGTATAGTATAGAATACTTTACTCAGGGCATGGGGAAGGTGTGAGGAGACAGAAGAATCAAGAGATCAAGAGAGAGAGAGGAGGGGCAAGCAGCCCCTTTTATAGTGGGCCAGGCCTACCTGGCTGTTGCCAGGTAACTGTGGGTGTGGAGTTTAGACAAAATGCTAACACTAGGCCCAACCGTTTTTTTGCCAAATTTTCTACTCTATTTTATCTAGAAGACACAGAGCAGAAGGAAACAGAACCTACTAGAAGCAGCCACAACCCTGGTTAACAACTTAGGAGTTCCAAGGTGGTCTCTCCACTTTCTCCCCAACAGATCGTGACCAAAGCCATGTTGGGTCACCACACTGCTTCAAAACCAAGCCCTGAAGTCCCACATGATATTAAGAGACCATTGGAAGGGAACCTAGTGACCCCTGGCTCCTCCTGCTTAAGAATGTCAGTCAACAGTGCAATGGGACAAGTAGAAAACAGACCTTCAGTTCTATCACATCCCATAATCTCCTGTCTACAGGAAACATGGACTCAAGGCTCCACACACCTGAGCCCTCCTCCCTGGTATTATTTTAGTCAGTGGCCTGTCCCAGTTGATGGAATCCACACCTGGGAACTCCAAGCAGCCAGGGTCCCTCCCAGAGCTACTAGGGCCCTTAGCCCCCTGCTCAACCCTCTCTCCTCCGGGTCTCCCAGCACCCAGGCCTTGTTCCACAGCAGGTTTGCTGCCAGGCCTGAGCTGGCTGAGCTGGCACTTCCTCTCCTTTCTGCCCATCCTCCTGCACCTCCCCACCAGCCCTGAAGCAGGCTGCTGGTTCTCACACTAAGTTGAACAGCCTATGAACAAACTCCCAAATTATAAGCCCGAGTCCAGGGACCGGAGCCGAGATCAAACAGGGTTGCACTTTTCAAAGAGTCACCCAGAGGCAGCACACACGAGCCCATTGTTATTATCTGGAGGAGACAGAAAAGCTAGACCAAGGGATCCCCAGCCATATTACAGGGTGACTCAGGGACCATCCAGCAATTTCCAACGGTCCCACCCGGGAACTAATTGGCACATGGAGCAGGGAGTGACCTTTGATCCTTCCAGACAGCCATGCATGCAGCAGGCTTACTAAAGAACATCACCGGACAAACCAGACAACTTGGATAACCCCAAGGCCAGGTTTTTAACAGCATGATTTGGGAAAAGCATAGAAAAACCCTACATTTGAGCTTGAAGCAGCCCAGGCTTGCTCCCCACAAAGCTGCTGAGGTGAGGGGCCTCCTCTTCCGCAGACCTGGGTAGGGAGCACACCCCACCATGCAAACCAATCACAGGAGCAAATGCCAAGATGGCTGCCCAGGCACTGCCCATATGTGTCTAAGCATGCCCAGGCGGCTTCTGGCGGGTCCCCGCGGCTCTCCGGGAGTCCCGAGGGAGCAGCTCCTGCCCACAGGCCACTCACCTGACACAGACACTTCCATGAGTGCCTCCAGTGGCCGGTTGTTGTCCAGGTCCCGACTGAGCTGCAGCTCTCCCGTGGTGGGATCCAGCAGCAACAGGCTCAGCTCATTGCCTTGCAGGAAGGTGTAATTGAGGCTGTCAGATAGGTCCGGGTCATGGGCTGGGATGCGGCCGATCACACCACTGGGAAAGCTATTGGATTTATTGGTGACATAGTTGTTGAAGAGGATCTGGAAGTCAGGCAGCTGTGGTGGGTTGTCATTCTGGTCCAGGAGACGGATGTGCACGGTGGCTCGGCTGACCAGAGGAGCAGATGTGGCTTGCACCACCAACATATAGTCCCTCCGGACCTCAAAATCCAGCTCCACCAGGGCACGGAGGTCCCCGCTCAGTAGGTCCAGCTGGAAGACCTCTGGCACGTTGCCCTCCACGATCTGATACATGATCTGGGCATTCGGACCTTCATCCGGGTCATTGGCCCTTATTCTTGCCACCACTGATCCCACAGGGCTGTTCTCCTCCACAAACAGCTCCAGCTCATCCTTCTCAAACACTGGGGGGTTGTCGTTAATGTCCAAGACAGTCACCTGAATCTCCACTGAAGCACTGAGGGGGTTTGGGTTGCCCCGATCTACAGCTAGAGCCCAAAGGTTGTACACGGCCACATTCTCTCTGTCCAGCCGGCGCTGGGTACGGATCACACCAGATGTTGGCTCAATGTAGAAATCTCCATCTCCGTCGTCCCCACCCTGGAAAGTGTACAGGAGGCGGCCATTAGGGCCTGAGTCCCGGTCTGTGGCAGAGACCTGGAGGACACTGGTAGATGGGGGTGCATCCTCGAAAACAGAACCCTGGTAGAAATCTCGAAGGAACCTGGGTGCATTGTCATTGGCGTCGAGGATAAGGATCTCCAGAGAGGTTGTGTCTGACTTCTGAGGAATGCCATTGTCCTGAGCCGTGATGGCCAGCGTGTAGGCAGCCTGGTCCTCATAGTCAAGTTCCGTCATGGTATAGATGGTGCCGGTGTCGGGGTCAATGCGGAACTGTGGTACTGGATCCTCTAGCACATAAGTGATGCGGGCGTTCTCACCCGTATCCTCATCTGTGGCACTGATGGTGGCAATGGAGGTGCCCACTGGCCTGTCTTCACTAACACTCACCGTGTAGTGGGAACTCTGGAAGACTGGCCTGTGTGTATTGGCATCAGTGACATTGATAAAGACCTGTGCAGTGTGTGAACGCGTGCCATCGGACGCGGTCACGGCCAGCACATACTGCCGTTCCTGCTTGTAGTCCAGGGGCAGTGCCAAGGTGATGAGGCCACCACCGCTCTGGCTGCTGAGCGCAAAGCGGTTGCGGGTGTTTCCACCCGTCAGCTGGTAGGTGATCACACTGTTGGCATCACGGTCTCGGGCCCTGAGGGTCAGCACGCTGCTCCCCACAGCCGCGTCCTCATTCAAGCGCAGCTCATACACAGGCTGCGTGAACATGGGGTCGTTATCATTTACATCCAGCACCATGATGGACACGCTGGCAGAGGAGCTCATGGGTGGTGAGCCGTGGTCCACTGCTTCCACTCCAAAGCTGTAGTGTTCTATCTCCTCACGGTCCAGCTCCGCACACACAGTAATCCAACCCGAGCTGTTATGGATCTGGAAGGGAAAGTCTGGAGCAGAGGCGGGGTTCTCAGAGTCCACACTGCTGCCCCCCAAGACAGTGGAGGTTATGTCCACCAGACGATACTGCAGCCGGGCGTTCTCCCCTGCATCTGCATCCACTGCCTGGATGTGCAGGACTGAGTGGCCGAGGGGCACGTTCTCCAGCACGGCAGCCTGGAAGGGGCTGCTCACAAAGATGGGTGCATTGTCATTCACATCTAACACCTGAACTGAGACCAGCCCTGAGGAATTAATAAGAGGAGGCCGGCCCCCATCCTGTGCCTTGATGCGCAGGGTGTACTCCCGGATGGCCTCGAAGTCCAAAGGGTTGATAACATCCAGGCTCCCAGTAAGTGAATGCAGGTAGAACTGACCCTTCAGGTTGCCACTAATGATACTGTAGTGTATGGCTGCATTCTGCCCCTGGTCTTTGTCAGTGGCCTGGACTCGAAGCACAGCAGTGTTGACAGCAACATCTTCTGGGACTTGAACCACATAGCGTTTCTCACTGAACTGGGGGTAGTTGTCATTCTCGTCTTCTACCACTATGTGGACGGTGGCTGAGGCACTGAGTGGGCCTGGGTTGCGACCCTGGTCATTGGCCTCTACCAGCAGCTGGTACTCAGCCGCTTCCTCACGGTCCACCACAGCCCGTGTGCGCACGACACCCGATCGTGCGTCTATCTCAAAGACACCACCTGCGCCCTCCAGCAGACGATAGCGCATGTTGGCGTTGGAAGGAGCATCCCCGTCGGTGGCACGGATGGTCAGAACCTCATAGCCCACCTCGAGGTTCTCTCGAATTCGCTCTCGATACTCAGACTGCTCAAAGACCGGGCTGTGGTCGTTAGTGTCACTGACAGTTACGGTGAGGTAGGTGGCAGCTGAGCGCCTCGGGGAGCCGTGGTCCACAGCACTAACTTTGAGTACATGAGTGTCCTTGGTCTCGCGGTCCAGGGCGCGGGCCGTAGTCACTGCACCCGTGGCGGCATCGATGAGGAAGTAGCCATTAGAGCGCTCATCGAACAGCGCCTCCATCTGGTAGCTAAGGCGTCCTGCTTCGCCTTCGTCTGGGTCGTGCGCGCGCAGTTCGATGACCGCAGTGCCCGCAGGCTCATTCTCAGGCACTGACACCTGGTAGCTGGGCAACGGGAACTGCGGGCTCGTGCTACTGCCTGCGCCCCGCCTAGACCGTCGCACCACCCCCGCCCGAGGTTGGGACAGGTTAGGCGACGATGGCGACACCGAGGGCGACTCTGAGGGCGTACCGGAGGTCTCCTCTATTAGCAGCTCTACCCAAACGGCGCCTGCCGCGCGTCCCAAGGCGCACACCAGACGCAGCCCAGCTGAACCTCCTGGCCGCAGGCAAATGGGTCCGCGCCTGCAGCGGGTCCCTGCGACCGGTGGGCAGCTGCAGGCCGGGAAGTTGGTGATGGCCTCAAGCACCGAAGTCAGCGAGGCTGCGCCGCCGCCTGAGGCCGGGAAGCAGAGCGCATCTCCGAGCCCAGGCACGGAGCGGACCGCCCGAGAGCGCAGCTCCGCACCGCCGGCCGAGCGGCGCAGCAGCCGGACCCCACAGCGGGCACCATAGGCGCGTGCCCTCAGTACCAGGCTCGGGGCCGTCGGGGCGCCACGAGCGATCAGCCGGACCTGCTGCGGCAGCAGTCTCCCGGCCAAGCGTGCACAGCCCCGGGTCCCCGCGCCTAACCCAAGCCGCCGACCCGCCACTGGCCCCTCGCGGTTCACGTCCAGCACCTCCCGAGGCGTGCGCGTGGTGTCCAACCTGTAGATCCAGCCGGGTCCGAGGGCGAAGGAGCGGGCCCCGCCGGGCACCCGCAGCTCCCAGGCGGCTGCTCCCAGCCCCAGAGCTGGCAGGGCGGCGGCGGCCAGCAACACCAGCGCGGGCAGCACGAGCGGCGATGACGGCGCCATGGCCCGGAGCCGCAGCCCGAGCCGGGCGACGGAGCACAATCCATGCACCCGGCGCACCTCCGCATCCACCCGGCGCGGCCGGGGGGCGGCTCCCGCGCGCCTAGCGCCGGGCCCTCGGGGCGGCCCGCGCTCAGCCTCCCCGGGGGCCCTGGCGAGGACACCGGGGGCCGCGCGCCCGGCCTCCCGCTCAGCTTCCACTTCGAGAGCACTTTGCGAAAGTTTGCCAAGTTGGTTTCAAGATGGCTCCTCCGCGCGTCCCGGGAGGGCGCCGCGCATCAACCTGCAGCGGCGCCGGCTCCAGGCGGCTCCAGGTGGCCCCAACACCGACTCCGCTGGGCGGGCGTGGGAAGTTGGGCGGGCCCGGGGCGGGGCGGGGGCTGCGATCACCACACGGCCCGCAGACCCCGGCGACGAATTTCTGGCTGGGCCGTAAGCTTTGCCAGCGCCCCCGCCACTCTTTCTCTCCCCGCCCCCGGCCCCGCCCCGCCCCCTCCCAGTCGCTCATTGTTCAACCCAGGGTGGGGGGATGAGGAAGAGGGAGCCAGCCAGGAGGTGCGCGCCCCGATGATCTCCATGGAGACGTGGGGGCGCGGCCCTGGCGGGGGACTGGACTCCAGCCCCCTCCCTTGCGGCCTCCGCACCCTGCCTCCGCGGGGGGCGGGGCCCTGGGGGCGCGGCGCTCAACTACGGCTCTAGGGTCCCGAGCCGCTGCTGCCAAGAGTGGTTTGTACAGTTCCTCTGGGCCGAGTGGGGTTCAAGCCTCGCATTGCACCTGGCAGGGCTGATCTAAGAGTTAGCCGCCCCTGGCGTTGTGAGGGTTAGATCTAGGGTTCCAAGACACAGAGGTGCTAGAAAACTTCAGTAGAGTCGTGGCGGTGGCAGGGGACTGGGGACTGTTAGACTCCAGCCTCACGGTAGCTAAAATGCTTGAGTCCAGATTTTGAAATCTAGCGGGCAGCTAACCGGACTCGGGTCCCTTTTTGTTTAAAGTGCAACATTTAAACGGAAAGAAAAATAATCTAGTTTAGAAGTGACAGTGGGAGGGACCTTGTTACCTTCCGCATGCAGTGGTTCCTGAACACTGGTGGAGGGGGCCACCTGTCACCAAACCACTAGTTACTGCCCATCAGGGGACAAGCAAACACTGAAGGGGCAGGCTCCGTGAGAGCCTGGGGGAAAACCAGAAGAGGACTGGAGAATCTATGAAGTCCAGACGTTCGCTCACACGCAGCGAGAAAGGGTGGGGCGTGGCTTTAGATCTGCAAGACAACGCCTAGAATCCTAAGGAGCACACCTTGAAGGCGGTGCTTCCGAACTACGGAGGGGAGAGGCGGAGCTTTGAAACATTTTCCCCACCTCCTTGAATGGGGTCCAAGCCCACTACAGCCCCAGTCACGCATGGACACACTGGGGCAGGCCTCCTGCCTTTGAAAGATTTCTCCTTGGATCGATTGAAGGAGTGGGGCCCTAAAGGGCTGCTTGGTCACCATCAGAGTTGGGTTTTCTAGACAGGTCCAGCAGGATGACACAGGACACAGGGTGGCTTTAAAAACAGTCAAGGTATTTCCCTCAGCATTTATAGCATATGTATGTGCTAATAATGGACATATATATGATATTACAACATATATATCATACATATAGCATATAGTTTTTGTCATAGATGAATCGCTGGTTTTTCTCAATAGCTGAAAATGATCTTCTCTTCTCACTGGGAACAATAGATGACGTTACACTGACCTGAAAATAAGGTTGTTTTTGGACCCTTGTCAATCTTGGGCGTCCTGCTTTAGAACTGTGTATGAAGAGGGTAGGGAAGGAGACAAAAATCGAACCCTTAAACATGACAGGACCAGGACCACTGTACCCCAGGATGCTTTTGGAGGTGCACTTGCAGGAAATTCAAGGTTCTGTAGCCTCAGGAAGAAGAGCTCCGGGACGTGGAAGGGAGAAACCAGGAGCAGACCCCCCCCCCCAAACACAGGCACACACACACACACAGTGCATGTTGCAATAGGACTTTAAATATGGTGGGTTGGGTTTAAATAAACAGAATTCAAATGCATCGAGTAAGTTGGGTATGGGTGCTTTCCTGGAATCAGACACCTGCAAGCTTCCAGTTAACATTTCCTGGTCCCAGAGATCAGGCCAGCCCACAATGGCAAATCTGGTTGACAGGCTGTCAGCAGAGGCCAGTAAGAGTTTTCTGTTCGTAGACAGGTCGGGAGCAAGCCCCAGTCCACGGGGTGGGGGCCGAGGGTGCCCCTCTCTGAACCTGGCAGAGTTCATTTCACAGTGCTACTAAGTGCATAAGCTACGTCCTCTTTCCCTGTGCACATTCAGGCCCAACGTTTTAAAAGGCAGGGGTGAAAAGACAGGCTGCAGCTTGCGATGGGGTTTCAGGGTGGTCCAGTAGCATCCAAGGGACAGAAATGGGGTGTAGTTCAGTGGTAGCGATAGAGGGCCTACCCAGAATGCTCCAGGCCCTGGCTTCTAGCCCTAGTACTACAAAAAAAAAAAAATAATTAAAAATATATGCACGGAAAAAAATATATGCACGGGAAAGGGATTTGTAAGGATGGAACTGGGAGGAGAGGAGGGAGGGAGCTATGATGGGGATGTAAAAATGGATAAATAAAAATTATTGAAAAAATAATATACAGGCTTCCTGTGAGAACAAATATCATCTATTGGGGCCTGTGGGTGGGAATATATCATTTCATTCTAGAATACATACTTTGTTTTCTTTTAAAGAATTATTTGTTTATTTTATCTATACGAGTATTCTGTAGCTGTCTTCAGACACACCAGAAGCATCAGATCCCATTACAGATGGTTGTGAGCCACCCTGTGGTTGTTGGGAATTGAACTCAGGACCTCTGGAAGAGCAGTCAGTGCTCTTAACCACTGAGCCATCTCTCCAGGCCAAATAAATACATATTTTGTTATGTGTCCATGGCCAAGGAGAGGCGGGGGCTGTGGCTTTTAGTTTTCATCCCATTTCCCACTGAGTCTGTGCTAGACAGTGGTCCAGTTCACCAAATAACTTACTGAAAGGAAGACATACACCTGGGGCTTTGTAGAGGGATGCAGAATGGGGTGGGAGGTAGCCTCATCCGGCACTGCCTGAAGGACGTTCCCTAGCCTGGATTTCTAGCTGGCCATCATCCTGCTCAAGGAAGCAGTCCATGTCATTCTCGTGCTCTCTTGAGATTGCTACCTGAGGCCATCCTGTTCACAATGATTTAATGTGTGGGGGGTTGCTGCCACCACTCCCAGGGGCGCAGGGGGATATAACTGATGTTTCTATTTCAAAAGCATTCCAAGGTATTTCACATCAACTCTAAAAATAGAGACAATAAAAACTTAAGCAGGAGCTATGAATTTCTGGAGTTGAGTATGAGTTTAAAGTGCTTTTTGCCGGGGGCTCGAATTGAGACCCACATGAGTTCTGGACTCGGTTTCTTACCTCGTGCATTCCTGAGGTAGCTTTTGAACAGGCAGTCCCCCTAAGAAACCGTCTCGCAGAGAAAGTCCAGGTGCAGTGTGATCCACTCCTTTGCTTTTAAAATTCACAGGAAAAAAAAAAAAAAAAGACTTCTGAAAAGTAGAACTGAGCCCATTCACCCACCCGACCCTGGCAACCTTGTGTTTCCGGAGGGAGTTGATTCATGGAAAAATCATGAAATTTGAGACATGAAACAAAAACCGAGCCTTGCATTAATGAGGACGCTAATAGACACAAGAGAACAGAACGAAGGGATTTAGATCGTAATCACCCATGTCATCCAACCTGGCTTCTCGGGAGACACCAGGTCCGTAACTTATGACAAGAAAGGAAAAATATTTTCCTGCTATGGAGGCGCCAGAACCAACCCAAACACTGGCAGCGCCATTTCTACCTCAGCACAGGGTGTGGTTTCCCTGGACCCCTACACAGGCACGTCCTGGAACTGGATCCCTAGGGTGTCCCCTGAGATGCCAGCCCCTGATCCACCTGTGTAAGGTTTAGGAAAGTCCAGGCTCCAAAAATGATCTGAAAAGATCCAGGGTCTCTCGGCTGGGTACCTACGCAGAAATGGAGTCTCTCCACTGACTGGAAATGAGGTGAATGCGGGACGGCTAATCTCATGCTCAGAACCTCCTTGTAGTGCCTCCGGGTGGGGAGAGAAGGCTATGTGTTCCTCGCCCCTACGGCACCCTTCCCCTGCAGCTTGTCTCCTTAGGTCCTCAGTAGTACACGCTGTACAGGACCCATCTCCAGGCTGCACTGACGCCTAGTGGCTAAGCTATGTCTCTACACCTCAGAACATCCCAAGTAGTCACCTGTTCCGTAAAAGTACCCACCTACCCAGGTGCGCGGGGGTGGCAAGGACAGTAGCCTTTGGGCTCCAGGCTGCGGCACCGAGAGCCACACTCCAGATGGAGTGTGCACCCTAAGGGGCTCAGACCTGCACCTCAAGTCTTCCCTGAACACGCAGCCACATACTTCTGGGATCTCGGAGCCGCCTCACGATATGCAGTCCAAGGGTTCCCAGCCCTACTGTAGACTGTGGCAAACTAAGGTTCCAGGTGTACGGTCAGAGCTGGTGGCTAGACTCAAGGACGGAAAGTGAAGGGTCAAATCGTGCGCCAATGCACCTGGAAGGGGCCAGCTGCTCCACCAGAGGGAAACCACAAAGAGCCAACTGGGATGGACTAGAAACTTCAGAAAGAAGACAGCCAGATGCAATCAGAACAGCATCGATCCTGCCTATGTCACAGAACCAAATGTCCCTGTTCCTGTCACTAGCGTTACTAACCCCCTGGTCCCCAACAATTGCACACTCTTGAGGTTGTCATGGAGAAGTAGTACTACCCTGCTTGACAACATTCCTTCCCTACACACCTCCTGTTTGCATGGAGACAGGTTTGTATAAGACTTGCTATAGTGTGGTAGCAGTGATTGGTGAGGCAACCGTCTCTGGCTACCAGTTACGCTGTGGTTCTAACAGCTTTGCTTTCTGCACAAGAAACTTTGTTAAGGAAGATCTTAACATTCTGAAAAGAAAGGATAGACCTCCATGTGGCCATGACTCTACCTTTTCTGAAGTTCATGACTGGGTCCATGAGCGTATTCACCATCAGTTCCACACTTTTATCACCCAGGGAAACCTCAAATCAAGAGCAATCTTCCACACCCTAATCCTCCTCTGCCCTCAGACCTGCTGGCCAACCTCCTGTCTGGAACTGTCTCTTCCAGAAACTTCCTTGTAGACTCTCAATGCTTGCCTGTGTCTGGCCTCTGTCCATCAGTGCAGCCTCAGTTTTACACCTTCCCTGAAGGCTTAGTCTCTGTGGTGTGGGTGTTTCACAGTGCAATTAGCCAGTTATCAGTGGACTGGGACATTGACTCTACTCGTTAAAAATAATTAATTATGGTCATTATTAGTTAATAAGTGTTACTAATTATTAATTAATGAATGTTGATTGTTTGGAGTCATCTCGTCCCCTTTTCTTTTTTTTTAAAAAACAAGACTCGCACGTGCACACAAAGAAAATGGAGTCTAAAGCAGGGAATCGAACTATTAACCTTCCCATTGCAAAACAACCTCTCTATCCAGTGGAGCCACAGAAAAAAATAGTCCCCCCTTCTTTTTGCTTCCTTGTTCTTTCCCCCTTTTCCTCCTTCCTTTCTTCCTCCTTTTCCTTTTCTCCTTTCTTTCCATTCTTCCTTTCTCCCTCCCTTCCTATTCTTCTTGTCTTCTTCCTTCCTTCCATGCTAGCTTCAAATTCACAATCCTCCTGCCTCAGACTTTGAAGTACTAGGATTACACCACATCTGACTCTCACCTTTGAGCATGAGGGGGAAAAAAGAAGATGCTGTTCTCTGCGTAAAATTGCACATAAAAAACTTTGAATTTATTCTTTATTTTCCCATTTTTTACTTTATGGCTATGACTCTTTCATCGATGGCTCACAGGGGACTTTCCTTGGGGACTTTTCTTTGTCCTTGCTGAGCATAGGGAGAGATACTAAAGCTGACTGGAAGTGGCTGGCGGGGTCTGAAGGGAGCCAGCTGCCTTTGCTTCACTTCTTCCTGCCTGGCACGGCTGGACTTAGGAGACCACGGAGAACATAAAAATGGTGACATTTGGGCTGGAGTTTGTAGGCAACTCAGTGCGTCTTGCTTGTGGAGTAGAAGTGAGGATGTGAGAGAGACATCAGGATTCCTCACTGTCTGAGATGGGACAAGGCAATCAGTATCTTGGTAACTAAGGCAGATGCTATAGCCCTTCCAGTCCGACCCCCCCCCCCACACACACACCATGCCTAGCACACACTGATGCTTCTTAGGTCAGAAAGCCTTGTTTCTGCCGAAGCCCTGAGTGTGTCTAGGGATCATTCAGCAAGGAAGCTAGTTTGAGGGACTCAAGCACCCTACCCAGGGATGCAGAAGATGCTCTGGGCCCCTCCCTGCTTCTGGAGGGAAGATGTGGCTGGGCATGGCTGTGGGGGTCCTTTCTTGTTGAGTTCTTTGGCTCAACATATAAAACTTCAGGAATACAGGTGATATAGGCAAGAGTAGTTTGCTCAGAGGTTCTACAGAGGAAAAGAAAAGTACAGAGAAGATAGAGCTGCCACCAAATATGAGTTATTCTCTCTCTC
The DNA here is from genome assembly GCF_011762505.2 of Arvicanthis niloticus. Classification (NCBI taxonomy): domain Eukaryota; kingdom Metazoa; phylum Chordata; class Mammalia; order Rodentia; family Muridae; genus Arvicanthis; species Arvicanthis niloticus. Next base: position 60,773,944 of record NC_047670.1, read on the forward strand.
TCTGCCTCTCTCTCTCTCTCTCTTTCTTTCTCTGTGTGTGTGTGTGTGTGCGTGTGCGTGTGCGTGTGCGTGTGCGTGTGCGTGTGCGTGTGTGTGTGTGTTAAGGTCTCATGCAGCCCCAGCTTGCTGCGCACTCGGCCTGCAGCTGAGAGTGACATTGAACTTGTGAACTGCTCTGAATGCGCCCTGGGGCTACACCCATTTGCTCCCCACTTGGCTTATATTAGAGATATAAACCAGGCTGCAAGTATGCTAGGCAAGCATTCTACTGACCGAGTTATCATGTTAAAAAAAAATAAAATGAGAGCTGCAGAGATGGTTCAGCAGTTAACAGAAATGGGTGCCTTTTTGAGAAGAAACAGGTTCAGTTTTCTGCATCCAGGTCCAGTGACTGACACCTGCCTGTCGCACCTGCCTGTCACTCCAGCTCTGTGGAATCCCAGGCCCTCTTCTAGACTACTCAGGCACTGCTCTGACACACAAGTGCAAACACACATGCTCGTGCACATGTGCGCGCACGCACGCACGCACCTGGTCTGTGAGCCTAGCTACCTGAGAGGCTGAGGGAGGAAAGTCACAAGCTGAATGGCAGCTTATGCTGGAGTGAGACCCGGTCTCAAAAACAACAGCAAAAGTTAAGAGGACTGAGGGATGTAGTGTTGCACACGCCTAACATGAGAGAGGATTTTTGCTAAATAAATATGTGTTGTAGACAGACAGACAACCATAGTTCTCTGGCCCCCAAAGCTAGAAACTACTCCAGTTGATGCTGCCTCTGTGAATTCCCTTCCTAGGACACTGACGGCCATATCCAGGAGACCAAGGCATGGAGGAGAGGACAAGTACTTCTGACAGGTTGTGTCCAGTGATCAGTGACAGGAAAGTCTCCCTGTTTGTGTCTCTGTTACAATAGAATGCCTCCTCCCATCTCCCCGCTGCCATTTTCACGGCTCTTAGTGCCTGAGACCAGCGCCCCCCCCAACAGAGATGTGTTAGAGACAGAGTACACATTCTGGCTCCTGGCGTTGGTCATAGGAGAGGGTAAAGCACACTTGCCAAGTACAGGGAAGGACCAAACTCTCTAAGATGGGGGGACAGAATGTGTGATCGAGCCCAACAGGCTCCCCGGCTGTCAGTATGAACAAAATGCCTTGAAAAAGAGTGTCCCAGTTTGAAAAGAACTGGGGATAGGGTGGGCCATGCATGGCTTCCCAGTAAGAAATACCAGCCCCAAGGATACCAGTGCTTAGGGGTTCTGTGATAGAGGTTCCCCCTGGAAAAAGAGGCAAACTAGGGAGGTTCTCTTTCCAATAAAGACTCAGCCTCACAGAGTCTGCAGAGCTTGCTAAAATCTGGGCAGGGGAGGATCCCTAGGGCCCCACCAGCACCGCTGGCAGAGGCCATGGTCCCACAGGGCACAAACAGTGAGTCAGGCTGACATGGAATGCCATTGAGCATGCTGAGATCCGCAGCTTGGAAGAGGAGCTCAGACCCTGCCCTGATCAAAAGCAAAGAAGATGGATTAGGACAGCACAAATAGCCTAGAGCCCCAGCCAGCCTCTGGGGGCCGGGACGGACATGTTTTCTGTGCTCACAGAGCCAGAACTGCACATCCAAGATGACGACCACGGCAAGCTACCACCTGCATTGTGAGGAAGAGAGGGACCCAGGAAGATATTGGCAGAGTGATTGGTTCCTTCAAATTCTGACTGCCATTGCAATTGGTCGATTGGCTTTTTTATGTGACTGAGAGCCCATTGGCTTCTCTGTCCACAGAATTCACTCAAAATCCTCTGGCTTCCCAGAACCAGCAGTGAACATGTTTGCTGGGCTGTGTTGCTGTCCTCTGGGAAGAATAGTGCTGTTAGCAACCAAAAGTTCTGGCTGTAGAGCTGAGAGGTGGCTCAGGAGGTCAGAGGCCTTGTTGTACAGGTCCTAGGTTTAGTTTCTAGCACCCACATTGGATAGCTCACAACCATCTGTAACTCCAGTTCTGAGAGGTCTAACCTCATCTTCTGGACTCTTTGCCTACCTGCATGCATGTGGTGCACAGACCGACCAACAAGCACATGTACATAAACATGTAAATAAAAAATAAAATGTAGAACAGTTCTCATGGTGGGTCCAGGCAAGTCTCTCTTCTCTTGGGGCCTCCATCTCTGTCTCTTGTATCCCATGTAACAAGATCTCACGCTCCTCGGAGTTTAACAAAGCCGTCCTGATTTATTTTATAGTCCCGGGGTTGGGCAGTCTGCAATGGGTCTCAGCCAATGCAGAAGTCAGATGATGGGAGTGCCACATACCTTTCTGGAGCCTGAGAGAGAACATCTTTTCTTGTTTAATTTTTTTTTTTTTTTTTTTGAAGCCACTTGCATCCCTTGGCTCCTGGCCCCTTCCTCCTTTTTTCAAAGCCAGCAGTGGCCAGTTGACTCTTCCTTATATCTTGTCTTTCTGAAGTTGGCTTCTGCTTCTCTGCTTTACCTCGCAAGACCTTTCTGGACACTGAGCCCAGCTATGGCCCAGGACACTCTCCTAGCTCACAGCAATGCAAACCCCGCTCTATTCCAGCTCAGGTTTGGGACACCGAGGCACAACTCCACCTAGAGGCACTAAGCTGTCTGTACTCCCTAGAGCGAGGTAAGGGCCTGAAGCAGGGTGAAAAGGAGGTGAGCCCCTGGCTATATACAGGTCTGTCCCTGGGATAAGAGCTCTCCCAGACCACCATAGCCTTTGTGAAACAAAACTCAGGCCAGGTCTGGGAGGCAGAAGAGCTATACTCCTGACAATGAATCAGAGGCTAGAAGATAGATGGGGCTGTGTCCCATTGGAATCTTCTAGAAGCATGCCATTAGAACAGGGAGAATCAGGGTAAGCTGGTCAGTTAGCTGTAAGAGGCATCAGGACAAGATGCGGGCAAGAAGTACTGAGCACCACAGCTGGTGTGGGCCTTCTTTGCTGCCATAGCTCAACCTGGAACTCAGAGCCTCCAGGCAGTCAAGTCTTGGCATGGGGAGCGGGGGCATTTCTGAGAAGCTGGGGCAAATGAGTGAGGAGAGCATTACCTCAGATGGAAGAACCGTAGGGGTGGATCTAGAGAGCTTCAGAGGCGCAGAACCCCAAGGGTGGGTGGCATTGCAACTGGCTGTGTCACAGACACTTCTTCCAAGGAGCCCCATTTGGTCACAGGCACACCCACTAAAACAGAGAAGGAATCTGTTGGTTTCCAGGTACTTTCCAATCCAGATGGAATGAATCTGTAGCCCTTTCCTTTAGCATGAGTTGTCTACTGTTCTTTCTCCTGTGATCCCAGCTGTCCCTTGTCCTTGTCCTGGGCATCCTCAGAAATGTCTACAAGGTGACCGGCAAGGGTACATATGCAGGTCAAAGCCTGGAACAGAAGAAGCAGCGGGCACAGACCAGCCCCATTCCATAGGCTACCCACAAAACCTTACATCCTGAGTTCACTTTAAATACCTGCTCCAGGGCTGGCAAGAGGGCTCGGCAGGTAAAGGCATCGGCTATCAAGCCTGACAACCTGAGTTCAACTCCCAGGACACACATGGCGAAAGAGAGAACTGACTCCTGCAAGTTGGTCTCTGACTTCACACACAGGCATCATTGCATGCACACACGCACACACACCTATAGACAAACAAATAAATCAACATAACTGAAAAAAATCTGCTCCAAGCAAGGTGAGAGCTGCTTCAGCAGCCAAGAACATCTTGACACCATGCCGAGAGTGAGCCTTGAGTTGATTCTTTTCTTTTTAAGATTTATTTATTATGTATACAGCTTTCTGCCTGTATGCATGCCTACAGGCCAGAAGAGGGCATCAGATCCCATTACAGATGGTTGTGAGCCATCATGTGGTTGCTGGGAATTGAACTCAGGACCTCTGGAAGAGCAGCCAGTGCTCTTAACCTCTGAGCCATCTCTCCAGCCCTGAGTTGATTGACTGTTGACAGCATGGTGAGGAGAATCACCCATACTTTCTCCCCATATGGGCAAATGTCTACACAGGTAGCACTGTCAGACAAAAGCCTGTCTTCTGGAAAGACACAACCAGAGAAACAGCTGGAGCCAGAGATCAGTCACAAACAGTTCTTTTGGCAAAGCCAAGTGGTGAGCATTGGGTGACTAGGGAGAGGACATAAGATCCCTATATGTCAGATTGCAAGCTTCAAAGTGGGGTCATATCTTAGAGAGCTAGCGGTTTCCCAACCTGCCTGTCAATAGAGACCTCTGGGAAATGTGAGCATCTCCTGCTAAACGCTGGGTAAAGATACTTCAGAATGACAATAATTTCCCTCAGGAATATACAGTCGTAGGCTGGCTTTCTGCTCTCCCAATACTGAGTAAACTCACACTCTGCTCAGAGACAGAGAAATCCCAACTCAAGAAATTAAATTGGCCCCAGATAAAAAGCACTCCTTTATAACCAGCAGAAATTCTTCCTGAAGGAGAGATTCCAGTGAGGCCTCAGGTTTTCTCCTGAGGAGGAACTGTCTAATATGAATTCAAATACGAGGAAACCAGCCGGAGAGATGGCGTTGCAGGCAAGGGTGATTGATGCTCTTACAGAGGGTCTGGTTTGGTTTTCAGACCCCAAGAAGCAACACATAAACATCTGTAATTCCAGTTTCAGAGGATCCAATGTCCTCATCTGGCCTCTAGAGGTACCTTCACTCATGAGGTGCATATACATACAGACTCAGCACACACATACAATAAAATAATAAAATAAAATAGGCCAACTGTAGTAGCCTAACCCAGCACCCAGGAGCCAGAGGTGGGCAGAACTGTGAGTTCGAGGCCAACCTGGTCTACATAGGAAGTTCCAAGACAATCAGAGCTGGATATGGTCTCAAAATAGTGAGACCCTGATACAAAAACAAATAAGCAATCATATGGATAGTTACCTAAATAATTTCATTTCAGTTGGAGCCAGTGTGAGCTGCCAAATTTATAATTTCCTTCCTTTTTAAAAATTAATTTTATGAGTATGAGTGTGTTTGCCTGTATGTATGTCTATGCACCATGTGTGTGCCAGGTTCACATGGAGTCCAGAAAAGGATGTTAGATTTCCTGGGACTGGAGCTACAAACAATTGTGAGCCATGATGTGGATGCTAGGAATTGAACCCAGGTTCTCTGGAAGAACAGTTGAGTGCTCTTTTATTAAAGAATTTAGTTATGTTGAACGGTGGTGGCGCACGCCTTTAATCCCAGCACTTGGGAGGCAGAGGCAGGCGGATTTCTGAGTTCGTGGCCAGCCTGGTCTACAGAGTGAGTTCCAGGACAGCCAAGGCTATACACAGAAACCCTGTCTCGAAAAACAAAAAACAAAAGCAAAAACAAAACAAAACAAAAAAAAACCCCAAAAAACAAAAAACAAACAAACAAAAAAAGAATTTAGTTATATGCCTTGGTGTTTTCTCTGAATGTATGTCAGATCATGTTACAGACAGTTGTGAACTACCATATAGGACTGGGAATTGAACCGGTTGAACCGGTGACCTCAAGAAGATCAGCCAGTGCTCTCAACTGCCGGGCCATCTCTTCAGCCCCCCAGTCAGTGCTCTTAACCACTGAGCCAACTCTCCCACCCCAACTCTACTTTCTTAATCCACCACGAAGCAATAGAAAGTGCCAAGATGGGGGAGATGTAGGGGGCAGAGGATCTTGGCCACTTGTGGGTCAGGAAGGCTTCCCATGGAAGGGAACAGAATGACTGCTCTTGCCCATTGTAAGTGAGCTGGAAGTGGGGGTATAGCTGGCAATCCTTTGCAGGTCCCAGCTGTCTTCCTGAGAATTACTGTAGCACAGGACTCTAGGCCTAGTCTCTGCCTGGGCAGGTCTGAGACCCCCCCCCCCCCAGCTCAGCTCTCAGCAGCAGTTAGTTTCTGGGGGCTTCAGGTCATGTAGTAAAAAGTGGAGGTCAGAACAGAGTAATTCCAGCTTCAAGGCAATCTGATGCTCTCCCTCTTCTGGCCTTCATGGACACACACACACACACACACACACACACACACACAGACACACACACGCATACACAGTGAGAGAGAGTGAGAGAGAGAGATAGAAAGAGAGAGAGAGAGAGAGAGAGAGAGAGACATACACACCTAAACAGAGGTAAAAAGAAAACATGTAAAAGAATAAAAACAAATCTTTTAAAAAATCAAATAATTTCATTCTGTCTATATGTACATACATAATATATAATGCATTTGAATGTGTATTTTTAGGAAGCTTATAGAGTAGGTTTCTATGTGTATTTTCGAAAAGTCTTTGGTGTTCTTTCTCCCTCCCCCTACGCCCTCCTCTAACCTACCCCCCACCTCCCCACCTGGTATAACACTTCCTGTTCCATTATTCTCATTTAACCCTTCATTCCAGTATATTCTATTGCCCCTCCTTAGTAAGTGCCAGGCCTAGATGGATACTCTAAATGAGACACACACATACACATACATCTGAGGAGTCAAAGCTAACATTCCCAGATGAGAGAAAACATGGTGTTTGTCTTTCTGAGCCTGAGTTACTTCAGAATGATTGTTTCCAACTCATTAACTAACCTGCAAATGACATGATTTTGTTTTTCTTCATGGCTGAATTATGTTCCAGTGTTTAAATATACATCTCCAATATCCATTTGTCATGACAGATGTCTAGGCTGCTTTCCCTCCCTGGCTATCATGAGTGGGGCAGCAATGACCGTGGATGAGTGTATATCTCTGAAGCAGGATGTGGATGTGGAGTTCTTTGGAGAGTTGAATCGCGTGGGAGATCTGTTTTTAGATTTTGGGGGGTCTCCACACTGATTATCTTGGCAATTACATTGCTTTGCTTACTGATTAACTGGTTAATGAGGGTTCCCCTTTCCCCATATCCCTGCTGGCAGGGTCAGTCCCTTTCCCCTCCTCTATGTTAGTAGTATTCATCATATTATTCCTAACCTGAGTATTTCTGACCTGGATGAGATGAACCTCAAGGAAATTTTATGTGCATTTTCCCTGAAGCTAAGGATGATGAACATTTTAATGATTTATTATTTATTTTATGTATATGATACACTGTCAGCTCTCTTAGACACGACAGAAGAGGGCATCGGATCACACTACAGATGGTTGTGAGCCACCATGTGTGTTCCGCGCACCTCCTGAGTCCCCTTTCGCCCGCGAATGAGACTCGAGAGACGGAATTCGGGTATCAACACAGCGAGGCTTTAATCTTAAGTGAAGTCCGCGGAAGGGCCGAAGACAGGAAGAGGCACAGCTTAAATACACCCTAGAGTGACGTGTTCACTTCTGATTGGCTGTTCACACATCACCCAATATTATGCCTCGGGATTGGCCAGTGACTTTGGCGGGCTTTCTGCTTTTGCAGCTGTGCAGTTAATTGTTTACTAGTGGGAGGACACGATGTCCGCGCCATCTTGGAATGGCAGATACTGACATGGCTCACTGCGGCTCCCAACACATGTGGTTGCTGGGAATTGAACTCAGGACCTCTGGAAAAGCAGTCAGTGCTCTTAACCGCTGAGCCATCTCTCCAGCCCAGTGATGAACATTTTAAAAAGTGTTTCTTGGGGGAGAGATGGCTCAGTGGTTAAGAGCACTGACTGCTTTTCCAGAGGCCCTGAGTTCAATTCCCAGCAACCACATGGTGGCTCACAACCATCTGTAATGGGATCTGATGCCCTCTTCTGGTGTGTATCTAAGACAACGACAGTGTCTCATATATGTAAAATTTAAAAAAAAATGCTTCTTAGCAATTCATAACTTATCTTTTGAGAACTGGGGTTGTTTTTTTTTTGTTGTTTGTTTTTTTTTGTTTTGTTTTTGAGACAGGGTTCCTCCCTGTGGCCCTGTCTGTTCTGGAACTCACTATGAAGACCAGGCTGCCCTTGAACTCACAGAGATCCACCTGCCTCTGTCTCCTGAGTACTGGGATTAAAGGCACTCACCACCACTTCCCATCGGAACTCTGTTTAATTCTATGCCCCATTTAAAATGACTTGTTTTCTTTTTTGAGATTCTGACTTTTTTCCCATTAATTTATCTATTCACTTTACATCCTGATGACTGCCCCACCCCAATCTTTAGCTATATTCTAGATACTAACCCTCTGTCAGACATCTAGCTGATAAAGGTTTTTAGTTCGTTTCCAATCTGTACTCTGCCACTTCACTGGAGCTATGGTTTTCTTTTCTATGCAGAATTCTTTCAGTTTTATGACATCCCGTTTGTTAATTGTTGGTCTCAATGCCTGAATGCAGGGATCGTGTTCAGAAAGTCTTTTTACTGTGCCAGGGAGTTCAAACATATTCTCTACTTCCTCCTCTCTCAGAGTTGGTGGTTTGAATATGCTTGGCCCAGGGAGTGGCACTATCAGGAGGTGTGGCCTTGTTGGAGGAAGTGTGTCACTATGGGGGTGGGCAATAAGACACTCCTTCTAACCCCATGGGATCCAGTCTTCTAGAGGCCTTCAGATGAAGATGTAGAACTCTCACCTCCTCCTGTACCATGCCTGCCTGGACACTGCCATGCTCCTGCCTCGATGATAATGGAATGAACCTCTGAACCTGTAAGCCATCCCCAATAAATGTTATCCTTTTAAGAGTTGCCTTGGTCATGGTGTTTTTTCACAGCAGTAAAACCCATACTGAGACACAGGCAGAGTATCAGGTCTATGTTTACTCTGCAGTGGTTTGAATATGCTTGCTCTAGAGAGTGGTCCTATTGGGAGGGGTAGCCTTGTTGGAGGTGTGTCACTGTGGAGGCTTTGAGATAATATTCAGGCTCTGCCTGGTGAGAAACACAGTAGTCTGTGGTTCTGGTTGCCTTGGGATCGAGATTAGAACTCTCAGCTCCTTCTCCAGTGCCATGTCTGGCTGGACACTGCTATGCTTCTTGCCACGATAAAAAAATGGCCTGAACCTCTGAACCTGTAAGCCAGCCTCAATTAAATGTTGCCTTTTATAAGAGTTACCTTGGTCATGGTGTCTGTGAGCAGCAGTAAAACCCTAACTAAGACAAGGTCCTTGATCCATTTGGAGTGGAGTTTTGTGCAGGGTGAGAGGTAGGGACCCAAGTTTCATTCTTTTTTTTTTTTTTTCCCAAGATCTTTTTATTTTTTATTTTTTTGGTTTTTTTCGAGACAGGGTTTCTCTGTGTAGCCCTGGCTGTCCTGGAACTCACTCTGTAGACCAGGCTGGCCTCGAACTCAGAAATCCGCCTGCCTCTGCCTCCCAAGTGCTGGGATTAGAGGTGTGCGCCACCACCGCCCGGCCCAAGTTTCATTCTTCTCCATGAAGCTGGGCAGTCTGACCAGCACCCCAGTTTCTCCTTGGAGAAGAAACAAGTAGACATAAGATCAACTACAGCACCAGGAAACGCTGCACTAAGCGAGCTGACTGAAGAACTTCATACTTTATTCTAGACTCCCTATAAATAGAACCCCCAATTAGCGTTTGCACTGTCAGCTGGTAACTGCCAGAGTAAGGATTTATGCAAAGCATTCTATACACAGTAGCTTACGACAGTGAAAACAAGTGCAGTCCAGTTAGGAAGGAAAACCAACTGGACTCTAAATTATACAGAGTAGCAACAAGATTCCCCACCGCTTGGGAATGTACAACATTTCATTTAAAATGTTGCCATTGTGATAGACAAAGTAGCCCTTACATGTGCACAGGGTACATTCTATAGCTTCTAAGCTTGCATTTTTATAGTCAGGCTTAACAGGCCCAATTATTACACACCAGAGTCAAGTCATAACCAATTTTTAGGAAAAAGAACCCGTGCACATTTATTGATCAGTTCCAGACCTTAATGGCTCCCTTACAGGTCATACAGGAAACAGGCATCCTAGAAGCAAGAAATGCTGCCATTCCTTCTGCCCAGCAATTACTCATTCCTGCTGAGCCTCAGTGCTCACCCCACTCATCCAGAGTGACAGAGGGATGCAAGCACTAGACAGCCTATTATAGGCAGTTTCTTACAGAAAAAGTCACAAATGAAAGAACTTTACAGGGCAAATTACAAAACGCCATTAAAAACTACCTTTGTCTCCACCCTCAATGTATCTGGCAGGGTGCCTGGATGCCTTCAGGCACCCTGGTGACTCCTGCCTAGTGTGATGGAATATGGACACTACTTCAGGTGTACTTTGCCAGCCCCCCGAAACTCAACAGTAGCCGTGCTCTACAGTCTCAGGCTGGTTCTGAAATCCTAGCTGAGTTCTCTAGCCAACTTCTGAAAAGCATTTTAGGGGCCAGGAATGGTGAGTGTTGAGAACTATGCGGAGGGGGAGGACCTGGAGCGATGGCTCAGTGTCTAAAAGCACTTGTTTTTTGTTTGTTTGTTTGTTGTTGTTTTACTTTTTATTCTTCGTGAGTTTCACATCATGTACCATAGTCCTGATCACCTCCACATCCCCTTCCATCTGCAACCTCCTCCCTCAAAATAAAAAACACAACCAACAGCCGGGCAGTGGTGGCGCACGCCTTTAATCCTAGCACTTGGGAGGCAGAGGCAGGCAGATTTCTGAGTTCGAGGCCAGCCTGGTCTACAGAGTGAGTTCCAACAACAAAACAAAGCATAAAAAACATCTCATCGTGGAAGCTGTAGCATGTCACAGTGTGTCCCACAGTAGATCCCTCGGTCTACACATCTTCACTTGCAAAATGTTCACTGCAGTGAGCCATTGGTCTGGTTTGAGATCTCTAGTTTCTGTGACACCATCTTTATTGGATCCTCATCAGGACTCCTCCCAGTGATCCTGTTGTTGCCTTGTGCTAGGGAGATCCTGTAGCTTTGGGTCGGCAGGACTAGCCCTTTCACGTGTCCCAAACATTCGCAGATGATATAGATCTTGGGGTGGGCCAACTGAGTGGCCTGAATCTGGGCCTGGGTGGTAGCTGAGCTGGTCAGTATGCTAGCTCTTCCTCATCTGTACCACCGTGTTGAGTTCTTCAGTACTGCTTCAGCTAGGCCAGGCAAGGCTGCCATCAGGAGGAGGCAGGGTCAACCCTCCTGCTCTCATGCCTTTGGGGCCATTCACCCACACCCACATCTCCAGAGCCAAATTTATTGTGCTACCCAGTCAAGGCACAGGGCCCACTCTCACAAGTGCTGTAGCCAGTAAGGGAGCAGGGCTAGCACTCTTACTTACGAAGAGCACTCATTGCTCTTGCAGAGGACCTGGGTTCGATTCCCAGTGCACACATGATGGCTCACAGCCATGTACACCTCCAGTTTCAAGAGATCAGATGCTCTCTTCTGACCTGTGTGGGCAATGCACACACATGGTACACATGCATACAAGCAAGCAAAACATACACATAAGATAAAAATAAATAGATCAAAAGACACAATAAAAAAAAAAAAAAAAACAGCCTACCAACCATGGGCCTGGAGGGATAGCACAGCTGTTAAGAGCACTTGCTGCTCTTGCAGAAGACCCAAGCTTAGCTCCCAGCACCAAGTCAGTGGCTCACAGTTGTCTGGGGCTCTAGCTGCAGGGAATCTGGTGTCTTCTTCTGGCTTCCTCAGGTACTGCACTCATGTGTACATGCCTCCACACAGACAAACACATAATTTTAAAAAATAAATCTCTTTTTTAAAAAGTTCTCCTTCTTGGCTCTGTCCATCTCAAAATATGATGCGATATTATTCGTTATATGATTCGATAATATTCGTTAGAACTGTTTTAATTTCATTCACTCTAAAGTTACTTTTCTTTTTCTTTCAAATCATTTTCTTGCTCTTCCGATAGACAGCCTTTCTCTAATCGGCTCGTCTGTGTTCTCGCTCTAGTGAATCACGCTGCCCTTTCACAGCCCCGTCGTTTTTCGTGGTTTCCCTGGCTCCGGTTCCCCCTGCGGGATGGCCTGCATTTCCGCGTTAGACTTCAGTCAGCTTGCTGCCTCACTATCCACACAGGCTGCTTGCATTGCAATCTGTTACGCCAAAATACAATTGTAAGCTCCCTTTCCTGGAACTAGCTACGTTTCAGCTGCTCGGTAGCCACATGTGGTTAATGGGTTCACTGCATGGGACAGACAAGCTGTTGAAAATGCCTATAATTCTAGAATGTTCTGTAGTATATAGCGTTGGTCTATAGAATTCTAAAGGTTCCCCTACAAGAACTTTAGATGAGGCCTGGCTACCATTCTGTCTACAGTTCATTTTTACATGGGAAGCTTCTTCTGCTCTCAGGGATCACAGGGACCATGAAGGCTATGCTGGAGGTGACTACCCATCGTGCCTATGGTATCATTGTCTTGTGCTAGCCTCCCCTGCCCCTCCCCTCCCTGCCCCTGCCCCGACCTTCCCTGCCCCCTCCTCCAAAACTATTCTTCATTCTTTCCTTTATAGTTCTTACACAGATCCTGGAGATCTGTCTTGTCTGCCGACCTCCAGCTGCATCTGAATCTGGAGGGTCCCATTCCTTTGCCTCTGTGGTCCCTGTTCTTCAAGTAGACTGTCCTGGAGGATTGGACGAGGATGTATCCTCAGGAAAGAAACCATGTCTGGGCTCCTCCATGCCTAGACTGTCCACATTGTTGGCTCTTCTTGCACCCTGCTCCCCAAACCACCAAGAACCACGAATCAGGAAGTCCCTTCCTCAACAGGGCCCAGCCCCCATGAAAGCCATTCCTAATAGCTGGCTTTCTGGAGGTCCCTGCCATCTACTGTCTCATCTTCTTCATGCACACATTCCCAACACTCTCTGTGCAATCTCTCATCTCTCCCATAGCTCCCTGCCCCAGCTACCCAAGCCCCTGCACTGGTTCACTGCCCCCAGCCCTTCATTTCCTCCGACAGCTTCTCACCACCCTGTTGGCATATTTTTGGGCTACTTTATTGGGTTCTTATGTCTACCACCCTTCCAACCCTTGTTTCACCCTACCACTAGGTAGGAGAGAAAGGTTAGAGGGGGAAGGGGGCGTAGACCTCTTTAGATTACTGCCTGCTGACTAGGGGTATTGAATTCCATGGGGCAAGTCCAACCTTCACCGTCAGAGTATCACCAATCAGCAAACCAGCAAAACAATCCAGCAGTCCTGCGAGAGCAAACGCAGCAGCAGGGACCAGCAAGTCTTCTCAAGAGCCCCCAGATTTCCAAACATAAACTATCTGTAGGTGGCAAAATCACGCCCCTCCTAGAGCAGGAGACAATCATAGCAGCAGTGGACAATCTGAAGCAGCCATAGCCCACACCTGGGATTAAAACAAAAGTATATGGCTGGAGAGATGGCTCAGCAGTTAAGAGCACTGACTGCTCTTCCAGAGGTCCTGAGTTCAACTTCCAGCAACCACATGGTGGCTCACAACCATCTGTAATGGGATCTGATACCCTCTTCTGGTGTGTCTGAAGAGAGCAATGGTGAATACATTAAATAAATAAATAAATCTTGAAAAACAAAAACATATTCACATAACTGAGTTTTTAAAGAAGCCAAAATTCTCACTCTAGCATCTCATTGGCTCACTGTTCCCTGACCCTCACTCCTGCATTTACTCATTGACCCCTGCATTTACTTACTGATCCCACTCCTCACCCCTACACAATACGTTTGACCCCCACCCCTCACCCCTGCACTTACTCATTGACCCCCACCCCTCATCCCTGCACTTACTCGCTGCCCGCACCCCTCACCCCTGCACTTATCATTGCCCCCACCCCTCACCCCTGCACTTATCATTGCCCCCACCCCTCACCCTTGCACTTACTCATTGCCCCCACCCCTCACCCCTGCACTTATCATTGACCCCAGCCCTCACCCCTGCACTTACTCATTGCCCCCACCTCACCCCTGCTCTTTCTCATTGCCCTCCACCCCTCACCCCTGCACTTACTCATTGCCCCCCACCCCCCACCCCTGCACGTATCATTGACCCCAGCCCCTCACCCCTGCACTTACTCATTGCCCCCACCTCACCCCTGCTCTTTCTCATTGCCCTCCACCCCTCACCCCTGCACTTATCATTGTCCTCAGCCCCTCACCTTCCCTGTACTGACCTGGTGTCCTCATCCTCCCACCTGCTCATACATTGGCTTATATATGCCCACAGCTTCCAGAGCCCAGTGTTGACTTATACCTGCCCCAGAACCTAAAGATCCTGAAGATTGCCACCCCTCCATGGTCTAACCTACTCAGATGTCTTCCTAGGTTTTAAAGTTTCCTTTCCTGATAACCGAGAGGCTCACACACATCAAGACAGGTCTCCCCTCCAGTCTTCTGGCCCTAGTGAGCATGTCGTAAATGATTCACCAAGGGCTCTTTCATCCACAGAAGGTCTTCAAGGGCCAGATCTGCTGGTCATGGGCCTCTGGGAATGGCTGTGGAGGGAGCAAGGGATAGGGAAAGTAAGGAGGTAGTCACCATCCTTTGAAGTAAAGAAATGAAGGCTTTGAGACCTTACCGAGACTGTCCATGCAAGTGAAATTCAGAGCCCAGACTAGATCAGGGCCAGCAGTCTGTCCCAAAGTGGACACAGATAGAGGCACAAAAAAGAAAGACTCTGCCATGTGGTGCCAAGTGGTGTCTGAACTAAGTGCTGGGTAGGGAGACACTACCCTAATGTAGTAGGACCCTAATAGGCCGGCCAGAGTGCAATTGTTCCCTGTGCTGTAATACCATCTATAGCCACAAGGTGGAGCACCTGTCGGCTCTAAAGCCAAAATCCCAACTTGAAAAGAGGGGTTTGCAGTTTACTGTCTCCAGCTCCCTCATCTCCTTCCTGGGCCCTGGCTCACTACCCACAGCTCCCATAGCAGCAGGGCAGCTCAGAGCCTGCTTTATGCCACCTCACAAGGCCTGGTAAGGCTGTGCAGAAGACCCTCTCTTCCAGGAGCAGAGCCTCCAAGGGTCACAGCCAGAGCTGGAGATCCTAGAGCAGAACCTTTCGTGTGTCAGGTCACGTCACACCCATGTTCCCTCCAAGATGCCCCTACCTTGTCATGGTGTCATGGGGACAACATAGACCAGAGTGTGGTGTACCTAACGCATCAGGATTGGGGTTTCCACTGAAAAACAGTTGTTACATTGGAGGGGCCTCTGACTTCAGAAGGCATTTTTTTTTTAAGGCAAGAAAATATGTGAATTGGGTTTCTAGAGGACATCTGACCATTTACTGGGCCCCTACTCATGGAGTGCCTATAATGGGGAGAGGAGCTGGCATTGTGCACAGACACACATTCGTCTGCTTGGCACCATTAGACTACACAGCCCTAGGTGCTCGGGCTTCCTATAGATTCCAACGAGGCCCGGGAGCTTGGAAGCACCAGCTGGTGTGGCCCTGGCCTTTAATATCCCCTCCCTCCGTATCTAGCTCACTTTGACCAGAGGAGGTGGGGTCAGTGGTGACATTATTGGATCTCAGTGTGTGTGTGTGTGGCCTTTCGTATCAGTGGCTTTTAGGACAGCGAGTGCAACAGAGATTTCCTTACTGTCCAAGGTCAAGACGCAGCAGGGCAGCAGGGCCAGTTCCTTTTCACCAGGGTGTGGAGTCTCTGCCTTCTCTGTCTCCACATGGTCATTCCTTTCTGTGTGTATCTGTGTCCCGATTGTCTTTTTGTAAGGACCAGGCAGATAGCTGGGCAGAAGTGACTGACACATGTCTTTAATCCCAGCACTTGGGAGGCAGAGGCAGGTGGATCTCTGAGTTCCAGGTCAGTCTGGTCTACAGATTAAGTTCCAGTACAGACAGAGCTAAACAGAAAAACCCTGTCTCGAATACTCCCCTCCCTCCAAGAACCATGTAAACTAGACTGGAGCTAGCTCATATGGCCCCATTGGGTTTTCTGGCCTCTGTAAAGACCTTGTCTTCAAATGCAGTCATGTTCTGAGGTCTGGTGGATTAGGACTTCAATATTCAAATTTGTGAGACACAGTCCAAACCATGATAACTTTTATCAGTTAACGAGGCCTCAGTTGTGAGGAGCCTCTGAGTAGATGGTGGGCACGGTAACCCCAAGTTCTCTTGGCGGTAGTGTCTATCCAAGTCTGTCTTCTAGAATGCACTTTATTGACCAGTTTCATTTCCCACCAGGCGGTGCCTGGGAGTGGGCACCCAGTGGATATTTGTGGACAGAAGGGGAGGGATTAGAGATCCTGGGAAGGCCCTGGAAGTCTGGCTCTGTTGTTGGGCTACTGTTTCTCTCCTCATCCTGGATACTCATGCAAAGAATGTTCCTGGGCATGCTCTGGGTTATGCTAGGGTTAGGCTGTTGCATGTATCTGCTGGCTGTCTTCCTGATGGGGTGATGCTATGGCCTCAGGTGGCTCAGCTGGACCAGAAGCCCCAGCATCTCCCAGGATCCCTTTCCATCACCCCCAATACATGCAGGCTGAACCAGAAACAGCAGAGAAGGAAGTACACTACAGGAATAAGGCAAGGAAGGATTCTCCCCTGGGGTCAGGAGCTGAGGGCAAGGCCTGTCTACAGAGGAACAGGAAGTCAGAGAGAGTGGCTGGAAGTCAGGGGCAGGGCTTCCTGTAACACCCCTCATAGTGTCCTTCTGCAGCGGCACTGCCTGGCTTCAGGATGTCCTGTGTGGTAGTTGAGGACCTGCCTGCCATGTTATCCTCATGAGAGCTGGGTAGGAGTGTGTGGCAGGGGCTTACTTCTCCATTGTTTGATGAGACATCATGACCAAGGCACCTTACAGACAAGTATCTAATTTGGGGCTCACATGGGTTAGTCCATAGCTCTTATGGCAGGCAGCATGGTAGCAGACAGGCAGGCATGGTGCTGGAGCAGTCACTGAGCACTTACATCTTGGGACACAGATACAAGGCAGAGAGAGAACATAAACTGGGGATGTGGGTTTCTGAAACCTCAAACCCAGAGAAAACTCCTCTAGCAAGGCCACATCTTCTAATCCTTCCCAAACAGTGTCACCGGCTGGGGACCAAGCATTCAAACATAAGAGTCTATGGGGGGCCATTCTCATTCAAACCAACACATTTTCCACCAAAAGCCTACTCTAAAACCAGCTCCAATCATAAAGCCCTCCCAAAGTAATCACCGTGCTACAGGGGTGTACTAGGGATTAAGCTTGCAATGCAGAGACTTTGGGGACACACTTTAACTCCAGCAGGGAGAGATACCTACATCAATGCACTGAACCTTTCCGTGTAGAAGCTGCCCAGCTGAGTTTGTAGGAGATGGGTGGGGGAATGACTCCCTAGAACCATTTTCTAACCCAGCTTGGTCAGGGCAGGCTTTGTGGAGCCGAAACTTTGGAGATAGCTTGGAAGGCTGGGTAGGGTCAGAGTGGGGATGCTCCCCCTGGGAGGATATGGCCTAGGCAATTGTGGTGGCAGGGAAGTGGAACTTGTGCTTGGGGGAAACCAGAGTCCTGTTTTTGCTGGAGGACAGGGAGGAAGCAGGAAAAGACAGAGGTAGGAGGAACCAGCAAGACTGGCATTGTTGTCGGGGCTGGGGTGCCTCACAAAGGTGACTCAGAGGAGGTTTCTTCCCAAAGTAGCTCTCACCTTGCCAAGCCCAAGTCCTGCAGGCAGCTTAGCCGGGCACCCCACACTGCCAGCCAAGAGCCATGGAATACACCTCATGTCGTGATACACACGGGCATTGCTTCTTATTCTAGAGAGAGAGAGAGAGAGAGAGAGAGAGAGAGAGAGAGAGAGAGAGAGAGACCCACTGAAGCCTCTCTGGATGCGAGCCCCTGAGCCCGGCACAAAGGCTTATCTGGAAGGCCTTTCAGAGTCCTTCAGCACGCCTCAAACCTCCCGGGGTACTTGAGACATAATAAGTTGGGGGACAGTTCTGGATTGAGAGGGATGGAGGTGAGGTCGTCAAAGCCCGCAGAGCAAGCGTAGGTAGGGTCACGTGGGCACAGGTCTAATGTGCTGACCCTACTTGCTGATGCTACATGCTATAGTCTCCTCCTACCCTACTCAGCAGGCTTCCTAGGTCAGACCCCAAAGGGTGCTGCTGGTTGGTCCTCCAACCAGGTTAGGGCCTGGCGTTCTGGAGGGTGCGGTCTTTACCTGGTTCATTAGTTACCTTTCTGGAACCTTTGTCAACCCTTGTTTTTGAAAGGAGAGTCAAAACGGGGAGGTGTCTACTGGAGGATCTCTTTTCCTTAAGGTATTGCCAGGGCTAAAGTAGGCTTCCTATCGCTAAGGTGACATTTAGAGGTATGTGGTGCCATTCTCGGCTAGGTACTGATTGGGGAGAAGAGAGGAATTGCCCACTGCCCTCCAGGTGCAGGTTCCACGTCCTTTTCCCAGTCCACACTGAGTCCGTGCTGAGTCAAGCTTAGCAATGCCAGGACAAGTATTTCTACTCCAAGCGCGGGTCTCAACTGGCAGTAACCGTCAAGCCAGTTCGCCGGAGAGAGGTGACAGTGGAGTGTGTGCTTGTGTTCGCTTGTGCCCGTGGCTGCGACTGGCAGGGGGCCACGCGTGCGCGTGGGCACGCGCGGCGAGGCCCCACGTGGGTCACCCAAACAAAGGCGGCGCCGCGTGATCGGGCTCGCGCGCGCGCGAGCGCGCGAACCCGGCAGGGAGGGCGGGGAGGCGAGGGGGCGGAGCGGGGCGGCGGCTGCGCAGGCCCGGTCGGGAGCGCGCAGACTCCGCGCAGCAGGACGTGAGCGCGCGACGCGGCGCCGCCTCCGCGCTCGTGGCCGGCACCCGCGGGGCCGCGTAGTCCCCGCTCCCCGGCGCCGCTGGGCTCCCGGGAGGGCGGCAGGTGCAGCGCGGCCGGGTGGCCGGCCAAGGGGGCGCCGCGGCGGCGGGTGGATGAGAGTTGGCCCCGATCACCCCACAGGGTAAGCAGCGCGCACGCGGACTCCCACACGGACCTGGGCGACGCTCGCCACGCTCTGTCCCAGCCACCGGGCCGCGACCCCGTGCGCTGTGCCTCTTTTACTCGGTGGCCCACAGCGGCGACCCTCCCTTCGGGGAGCAGCGCGGGCGC
Source organism: Arvicanthis niloticus (assembly GCF_011762505.2). Lineage (NCBI taxonomy): Eukaryota > Metazoa > Chordata > Mammalia > Rodentia > Muridae > Arvicanthis > Arvicanthis niloticus. The sequence goes on from NC_047670.1 coordinate 60,792,902, forward strand.
GCCCCGCACACACGCTCTCGGGGCGCGCGTCACGGCCGCCCCTCGCGCGTATCACGGGCGCTGTGCGGGTCAGGGTCCTGGTGGGCGAGAGGCAGACGTCGATGGGACGCAGGACCCAAACTATGATGTGGGGGAGTCATTAGATGGGTCACCATGCGTAGGCCGCTATGGGGGGGGGGGGCGGTCAGGATGAGGGCGCAGCAAATGCCGTCCTACTGACCCACTCTTGGGGGTGGGGGAGAACTGGAAAGGGGGAGGGCTGTCCAGGCCGGTGTGGCCCAAGAGATGACCCGGGGAAAAGTTGTGGACGCTTGCTCCCTCTCCACACCCTGCTTTCTGTGTGTCTTTTCCTTTCCTTTGGAATTAGCCTATGGGATTCTGGGGACAGTTGGCACCTGGGCTGGAGCTTAGGCCTATGTGTTTATACAACCGTGAAAGTGGGGTGCTGTGTGGCAGTCCCTAGCCTAAGACCTCATTTGTCCAGAGCGGGACCAGCACCTCTGAAGGGTGGCGAGGGGCTAGTCTGGATGTTGATTCCCCTGTCCCTACTTGTGGCCAGGGTAAGGAGCAGGCTTGTAGGGCCAGAAGCAGAACCTTGCACTCCTTAGAACTTCCCCCATTCCAGAGGTAAGAGAGATTCAGTTTGGGGGAGATCTTGTTCAGAGTAGGTTCCCTTCCTGCCTTGCCTTGTATAGATTAGGGACAAAATTAAAGGTGCTGAGTCTTTAAACACCCACTCCCCACCCCCACAATCCCCAATCTCACTGAAGACCAGCCAGGCAGAGGGCCTTGCTTTAGGGCCAGGCCCAGGAGGAGGGTCATGGTCCAGGCTCTGTAGGGTTTGAAATAAAGAACATTTGGAAGTTAGTTTTTCTCAGGCACCTGTTCTGTGACATTGGGCAAGGCTGTGAATATCCCCTGCCTCAGTTTCCTTATCAGTGAGTGACGAAAGACTAGATAAGAGTCAATGAGGTGTTACAGGTTCCATGTTGGCCAGACACACCCTAGGTGAGGAGTCAGGTGAGGCCATGCACCCTTTGCCTCTCAGGTGGCCTTAGTGGCCCTACAGAGATCTGAAGAATCTTTTCTCATTCTGCCCAACCTGTTCCCCCGCCCATTTGGGGACACATAGCCCAGTCCAGTGAGAGTGGTTTATTTAGTATCTTTGCCCCATGCTAGGATGAAGCCACAATCCACAGGTACTCTCTGGGACATCCCATCTGGGGGTCTCAGTGAATATGCCTGCTCCTCCCTCCTCCCCAAGCTGCTTCTGGACATTGGAGCCCCTGCCTTTGCTGTGATACTGACTACTGAGCTCCCAGGGAGTATGGGCTAGGTACTGATGTCTAGGAGGTACCCAGCATCAGATTCTTTGTGGACCATCATTTCCCTGCTTTGCTTGTTTTTCCCGGGCCATCCTGGCTGATGATGGGGAACATGGCTGTCCCTGTTGGTCCCAGAGATGTCTGTCTGAGTCCATGCTAGGACTGACTTCCTATAAACTTCCCTGGACAGTCTCAGAGTTGAGGTCTGTTTCTACACAGCCTGGGCACCTGTTTATCCTGTGCCTCCTACCCAGGCAGGCAGAGGGGTTTTTGCAGAGGTGTCTTCCTTAAGGAAGGTCTCTCTCCAAACCTCCTGGCGCCCTCTCTTATCCTGGCTCACCCGGAGTGGCGCCAGCAGACAGCGCAGTTGTCAGTGCCAACAGCCGTGGCCTCCGCTGTCCTCACTCTCGCTGGGCTTCACCTTCACCTTCACCACCTAGAAAGAGGAGAGTCAGACCTGTTTCCTGAATCAACATTTCTGCCTCACAGTAGAGAGTACTCTGCACAATGGAAACAGTGTCACTGGAGGCTCTGAGACACTCTTGGCTGTGCTCTTATTGGCCCCAGCATAGGAAGTTACAGCTCTTTAGAAATACCAGCTCCAACCGTGCCACATCTGGACAGAATTCGTGTCTGGAGAACCAAACGCTCAGTGTTCTGCTGTAGGATCCTTGTTGGGTAATGTGCTACATGGTGTCCCTTCCTTCTCTTGGGACACATGGGAGCCTTATCCCCATGCTCTGGTAGGGCTTTTCTCTAGAAGCCTTTACAGGATTAGGGTGCTCCTGCTGGGGTGAGGATCGTGTTTGGGGGCCATCCTCTTTGGAGAGCTGGGCGGGTTCTCCTCCTGAGCACCTCTGGCCTCTCTACTCTGGTGTTTGGCTTTCTTGGTATATCTTAATGACAACACTTTGTGTGGTGGCAAGTGCCTGTTAGTGGGAGATGCTGTGACAGGCTTGTATGTTTGGGCCACCTTTTCTGAGTTTCTGCATTCTTCCCCGCTAGGTAGACTTCGAGGGTGCGGCTGTCCCTCTAGCAGTGCGGGGCAAGGCTGCGGCCGCTTGTGTAGGTGGCTGTTAGACAGCTGCTGACCACTCTGCACTGTGTCAAGAGTGGAGAGACAGCAATCCTGAATCTAGAGAGATAAGATGGGAGCCATGCAAAGTGAGTCACAGGTGAATGTAGCCGGACTTGCCTCGAGGCAGATCCTCTTTCCCCAGCCTCAGGTGGCCATTTCCAGGGAGGCCTCCACTCCAGGGAAGTTTGACCATAAATAGGGGCTCTGGGAGGTTTGGAATGTGAGCTCTGTGAGCTGATTGGAGACTTTTTGGTGCCACTCATAGTGGCTTTGGAGCTGCTTTCTCCTTAGTTTTTCCCTGGTGGCTTCCTGCTTTTCCTCATTCTGGACAGAACTAAAAAATGGTGCTTAGAAAGGGGGCGAAACTTGTTAGCCAGGTGTGGGCCAGCTTCAGGAAGGAGGCCCAGCCCAGCCCAGGTGGGTGGGCCCAGGGCGGCTGTACCAGGTCACAGCCTGTGGCTGATGGAGAAATGCCCTTTGAACAAAAAAAAAAAAAAAAAAAAAAAAAAAAAAAAAGCAAGCCAGGTTGTGACAGACTGGGGTTTTCCTAATTGTCAAAAATGTCAATCTTTTCTCCTGGGGTGTCTGCGTGTGGCCGGTACAGAAGGCCTGGGAGGGGACTTCCATCTATAAGTCACCACTAATAACATTTGACATCTAAAGGCCATTGTTAAGACTGTTTGGTGTTTGAATTATAACCAGGGTTGTGATTATACTTAAGCCTGTGATTAAAGTCCCCTGGGGTTAGACAGGAAGACAGGAAGTATTGGCCTATCTAAAAAAAAAAAAAAAGTAGTAAGAGATTTCAGTCTACACACTAGACACTGTGCCGAGTGCCTTTCAGGAATCCTCACTTTTGCTATGATTATCAGGTAAAGAAACTGAGGCACAGAGAGAGCCACAGCTTGTTCAAGTGCTTGTTAGTTCCGTAGCAGAACTAGGATTTGAACTTGTGGCCACAGCAGCTGTAGAACCCCATGGTAAGCCTTCTTTTAAAGCCGAGTTAAAGGGACCATGTGGTTTTTAAAGACACGGCAGTATCTCTCAGAGGGCCTGGTGACATTCTTCTGAGATGTTCTCATTAGTGGTTTGTTTTTGTGACTATTGAAGGTGGGTTCTGTGGTGGGCTTTGTCCCATGGTAAGGGTACCTCTACTACAGAGACGTTTGGGGGTTTCTCCAAGATACAAGACTTTGCCTCCTTTTCTGTTTGTCTCTCCTTCCCATGTACAGGGTGTGTGCTTCCCAAAGCCAGGGTCCCTCCACACCCAGTTAGCGCCATGTGCCTGTGTCTTGTAGCCTCTAGTGATCCTGAGTGGCACCGAGTGGGCATCGTGTTCTGCCTTCTCTGGGCCATTTGGCAGTTCATACTGCAAAGACCCTTGCTTTGGGGTTCATCTGTAGTTGAGCCAGACTGTGTGACCAGGAGGCTTCAGGCTCTCTGATCGCTGCCTCAGGGAGGGAGCAAGCCAAGGACAGAATTTGCTCTTTTTCCAGCATCTTTGTTGAGGAATAATTCACATGCCACACTACCCACCCCCTGCAGAGATAATTTACTGCTTTCAAACCCATTCATAATCTTGTCAACTGTCACCATAAGCCTTAGAGGATGGTTCCAGAACAAGGCAAGGACTGGGTAGCTGGCACTCCACTGCCTCTTTCTCTAGCTGAGGCCATCACCACAATCATTTATCTATGGATTTGCCTTTTCTGGACACCTAATGTACCTGCAGTTACACCGTGGGTGGCCTTTGTGTCAGCTGTCCTTGTTAATTGTGGATGTGTCCTGGTGGCAGTTGTGCCTGGTGTCCATCTGTCCGCCCCCTCTGTCAACACTCTGTTGTACCGTTAACATTTGAAGCTGGTGTGGTTCGCTTGTTACTGTTTGTGAACTAGTACTCATACGTTTAAAAAGTTGTCGATTACGTTTATTTAAGTTTGTATTTGTGGGTACGAAATGCCACAGCATACATGTGGAGCCCGGAGGACAACTTTTGGGAGTCAGTCTCTTCTTCTACCATGGGGTCCTCTGTCCCTAGGGATGAAACTTAGGTCATCAGGTTAGCTGGCAATCTCTGTTTCCACCCATGGTTATTAATGATGTTCTCGGCTTCACAGGTTGCCTTCATTTTTGCCTCATGTCCTTGTTTCTGTCCCAGGACCCCCACCCACATCCCATGTATGTCTGGTTATCGTATTTCCTTAGGCTCCTCTTGACCGTGACCCTGTCTTGGACTTTGGTTGACTCCCTGAGGAGTATGGTGGTCTGTGGGGCCCTGGGTACCACTTGGGAATTCGCACTTGAGATTTGGATGGTTTTGTCATGATGGGTCTAGGGTGATGGGTTTGGGAAGGGCTGCAGTATTCTCGATGTCTGGATTCTGTCTTTCAGTGTGACTCCAATATACCCAGTCTGCTCTTTAGAAGGAATTCACAGTGTATCCTACAACTGAGGCAAGGGAAAGGGGCTCTGTGCTGCCCCCTAAAAGGCCAAGAACCTGGATTGTTTAGAATTCCGTGTGGATAGGGGGATTGTCTCTTCTTCACTTAGCCGATTATTAGTCATTGATTTCTATTTGTGTTGATTCATATGTTACACTTTATTGTGCCATTCCACTTGGCTTCCTTCCTTACTCTGTTCTTTTGCTGTTATTCCTGGGTCCCATAGACACCACCTCCCTGCGAGAACCTAAGCGCCTCACTGCTGCTGGGTCCATAGGACATTCTGTGTTCAGCCTTAGAGTCTGCCCATCCTATAGGCAGCATCAGAAACCCAGATCTAGTGCTGGTTGCTACTGGGATTCGGTGGCTTCTAGACCCCCCCCCCCTCAAATGGAAGGAAGTGTATGTGTGAACTCTGACCCTTAAGCCCCTGAATCTGTTCATGAGCACATCCAGGTGTGGAGATCTGTGTCTATAACAAGGGAACTGCATTCACAGATGGCTAGTTCTAGTCTGGTCACTCACTGATGGTTCTGGTCTCTTCTCCTTGTAGATCAATACTATCCCATCTTAGCAGCATGGAGCTAAGATCTTTCTCCCTTAGCTACTCATGCATTTAATCATTCAATGTCAGTACTCACAAGGGGAGATCAGAACTGTTATCTTGCAGTGCACAGGGAGAGTCTGCCAACTCAGAGCCTTACCAGCCCATGCAGTGGGTACGAATGCACTTTGGGCAACTACCTCCCCAGAGATGTTTCTGGAACTGGTTCTGTGATGGAGAGGGAAACAAGGGGAAGTTGTGGTTGGAGGGACTTCTCTGCTGTGCTCAATAGCCTGGCTGTGGGATGGGCACAGACAGAGACATCCCTTTGAAACTTGAGAGAGGGGGTGACGTTTGAAGGAATCCTCATAGTCTGGCCTCCTCAAGAAGGCAGGAGAAAGGCCATGGTCAGCTAGCAGCTTTGGAGTTCAGAGATCTTTGACTTTGATCCTGGCTGGGTCTGTCTCCTCTCTACCTCTGAACTTGCCACTTCGGCAGGGAGGAGTCTTTGAATGGATCTCTGAGCACAGAAGGTACACCCAGTTGCCTTTCTGGGAAGTGCCACTCATGCGCTGTTGCCGACCATGGTGGTGAAAGGGAATAAAGTGGGCACTCCTATGCTGATGTGGGCTTGGCTTGGTTCCACTTCTTTATAGTGGACTTGGTGGTAGCCGTTGCCCTATCTGTCCAGCTGTTCAGGTCATCAGCAGGGTAGGGGCGGGGTGGCATGCACAGTGCTTATTTAGAAGGGAATTGTGTAGGCTGGAGGTGTGCCAGGTGCAGGCTGGCTGGCTGGGTAGATATCGGTAGACAGATCCCGGCCCCGATAGGGCCTGAGAACAGGCCAGAGGGACACTGATATTTCAGAAGAATGTAGCCACCTGAGCAGGCTCAGGAGACACCTGAACAACATCTCTATTTCACGTTGCTGTCTGCTTGCGCTGAAGTGAGATAGGGCACCAGACGACTCTTGGGCTCTATGAGGCTGTTTTGCGGTTGGGATTCTATTTTCTGTGTGATGTAGGCTGAGCTCTGCGTGCCCTGGGATAGATGCCACCCCAATCCCTGATGGGCTTGGAAGTGAATAGAGGGGATGGGGGTGTGATCTGTACTGTCTCCACTCGCAGGGAGGGGCAAGCATACTGCTGTCTGTACATGGTGACTGCTGCTTTCTCTATAGATATACATTTTTTTTAGAACTTAGAAGCGTTTTTTTTCCCCCTCCCACTGTTGAATACTGATATGGGGGAGAGCTTCTGGTTGTAGTTTAAGAAGCCCTGGCTCGAAAGATCTCAGCTTCATCTGTACACCCAGCCTTGTCTCTGTACATGTTTATCAAGGATCTGTTCCATGCTTGACACTAGACAGTGCTGAATGTCGTCACTGTCCTCTGGGGGCCTGTGGTGGATGGGAGGCTAGAACGTCTGGCTGTTACCTGAGAAAGCAACCCTGGGAAGCATGGCTGTGTCAGTGAAGGTCCATCGTCCTTCACAGTCACCTAGTTGTCCTACCCTGCAACCCAGGCCTGTGGCCCGTTGCTTAGAGGACGCTTGGGAGGAGATCTGTGATGTTAGGAAGGCATACTCCGGATGGTCCATTGAGCGAGCAATTTGGCATTTAAGACTCTGAAGCTCAGGGTGGAGAGATGGCTCAGGACAGTAGTTGCTGTTCAAGCAGAGGACCGGGGTTTAGTTCCTAGCACCCACGTGGCAGCTCACAACTGACTAACTCCAGTTCCAGTGGTTCTGATGTCCTCTTTTGGCCTCTGTCAGTACCAGGCATGCACGCACACACACACACACACGTTTGTAGGCAAAACAGTCATACACGTAAAATAAAAATAAATAAATCTTAAAAAAAAAAACCAAACAAGTTCTTAAAGAAAAGAACAAAAAAGAGGTCAGAACACATGACATGTGACTGAAGATGTGTTCTCAGGAGGCTGAGATAGGAAGATAGTCAGCCTGAGCTACACCACAAATGTACCTCAGTACTATGGTAGTCACCTAGCATATATGAGGCTGTGGGGTTCAATACTCAGTACAGACTATAAACAAACAAACAGTCAAACAAGTAAATCCATGAAATGTCTGTGTCACAAAACCCATTCTGTCTTCAGAAGAAGCCTGCTACAGCGAGTTAGCTGCCCAAGGAGTGGCTGGGAAGACCACAGGTTGGTAGTGGTTTTACGACTTGCTCTGGCCCCTCCATAGATTTCTAACAGGATGGGCTACTCTCTTCCTCAAAGGAGTTTTCAGTCAAGTACAGGACCCTTCTGGGTTCTGATGAGCCCCCGACTTGGGAGGGGACCCTGAGCAAGAAGAGATGATGTCGGTTTTTTTTTTTTTTTTTTTTTTTTTTTTTTTTTTTTTGTCCCTAGCCACTGCTAGGCATGGAGGGAGGTGTATGAGTCACTTCACAAGTCTGATAACTGGAACCTGAGGTTTGAGTGTGTGTGGGCAGGGGTGGAGGGCTGGCTGGAAGCCCAGCTGTCCAGAGTGCTACCCCTCAGCATAGGAGAAAGCTAGGCAGTCTGTGCCCCAGAGAGCCTCAGAATCTGCCTATCTAGGGTCCCATGCTAGTGTCCGAGGCTGGTTTCTGTAATCCACCCCTTCCCCACCCATTTTACCCATATTGAATGGTTATGGGTCTGATAGAAGAAGGTGGGGGTCATGTGTCATTTCCCGAGGCAGTGCCAGAGAGGTGGCTAGGGATGAGGCGGGGGTGGGTGGTGAGGTGGGGTGGGTGGTGGTGGGGGGATGGGACAAGGGTTGTGATGCAGGTCAGAGGGGGTGGGACCTGGAAGAATGTGGAACAGGCATGCTTACTAGATCCTGGATCAAGAAGGAAGGTGACATTTTGTTCAACAGCTTGCTGAAGAGTGCAGGGGCGTGTGAATCACTTCAGAAGGCATTTCCGTCAGAAGGTTTAAATACAGTGAGAACGAGGGGGGGTGGTGTGGAAGGCGAGAGGGAGAGGGAGGAGTGGAAGGGTGGGACTAAGGTGCTTTAGGTAGAGTTCAGAGGAGTGACATCTGTGAGCACCGGTTGTTGGTCTTCAGGGCCACTACCCAACTGGGAGCGGCCCACGTGCACTTCACCACACATTTAGTTGTCTTTGTAGAGAGGAAATGAGGCATGAGTCAACCTCCCCGCTCAGCACCAGGGTGGAGCCCCAGGAGGATGGCCTGGATGGCCTCCTACACACACACCCCCTCCGCCTTGCTGAGAGCCCCACTCCCCTCACTGGATTCGAGGCAAGTGGCAAAGGGACAAGGGCCTGGTCAGGAGGGACACCGAGGGCAGAGAGGGGTTAATGTGGGTGGCATCTAGTCCACTGGGATTAGGGTCGAGCCATGTTGGGCTTGATCTGAGCATTGTTCTCTGAGCTGAACACCAGGAATTGTGACTCCCAAGAGTGGATGACCCTGGGGAGTCCCTGGGAGGGACAGGGCCTGTGATCTAGATGACACTAATTCTAAACCTACAGAGGACAATGAATGCCACCAGGTGTCAGGTCACTCCTGTTAGCTGTTAAATATCAGGGTTGGGGAGACCCACAGGCCAGCAGCTCCCTGAGAGGAAGGCAAACATTCCAACTCCTTGAGACCAGCAATACTGTGTGGATGAGGGGCTGGCTGGCTGGCTCCCAAGACAGCCATGGGTGGATGCTCTGTTTACGTTGATATATGTAGGGAGGGCCAGGGTGGGCTGCTTATAGGCAGGAAAAGGGGAGCTGGGCCCTGGCCAACTACCATCTGGGCTTTTAAAAGCCCCATCTGATCTCCTACAGCAACAAAGTGATGCACTTCAGGGTTGCCCGACTATAGATGGGGTCCTCAAAGCTGCAAGTTGCCTGTCATTCCTTTGGCCTCCTGCCTAGGCCTGTTCCAGGTACTCCAGCCCCTGAACTCTCCGTTCTTCCACCCTGGGGTACCATAGGGATCCTTCCTCTAGCCCTACATCCCTGTCACTAGGCCTTGGTGGTCCCAGTCTGGATGGCGACCCTTTTCCCTGACTGACTAGTGCCAAAGCCCTCTGCCCTTGGTCATGCCACCATGGTGGGGCCTGGAGCAAGTGGCTGAGCCTCTCTGAGTGTCTCTCATTTCTCCCCCAGAGTGAGGTCAGTGACTACAGAATGCTTGTAGGTCCTGAGATGTCACGGTGCCCACCCAAGCAGCGTCAACTACTGAGTAAAGTCTGGGTCTGCAGTCTGGGAGTCTGTAGCCATCCAGGGCAGCTGCTGGGTGGAGCAAGATGCCTGCTACAGCGCTCTAGAGGGGACCTTTTCCAGAATCGGGGACCTTTTTTGAGCGTTCTGGTTTCTTTAACCCCCAAAGCTGTGGAATTTCCTTAAAGGAAGAGAGTCCTGGAAGCAATGGGAGCCCTGGATGCTGAGGAGAAAGAAGCTTGAGGAGCTTGGGTAGTGGCAGGATCTCTGCCCAAGGTGGCCTGAGGGCAGATGGCAGTTGGGGGCTGGGTTGATTGGGCCCAGGGAGAAATGTCTGAGGCTGTCCAAGGCAGGGAGTGGGCGGGCCAGAGGTTGCAGGGAGGAGGCTGCCAACTCTCTACAGTAGCCCCAGAAGGGGCCATGTGATCTCCACATTGCAGATGAGGAAGTGACCATTCGAGAGGTCCCACCTTGCCTTTTGGCAGAGCCCAGGAACTTGGCATCCTACTACCCACTGTGGTCTATGTATGTCCAAAGGTCAGTGCTGGTCTTCACTCTTATTCTTGGGCATGGGCCTTGAGGGGTACCCCTCAAGTCTTTTGTTGACCCTTCTCCTCAGGCTTCTAGGGACTCCCCGTCATGTGTACCCATGTGTCTGTCTGAACCTCTTTCCCCTCCCCTCCCCTGGGGAGCAAACAATTTCTGCGTGGTAGTCAGACTCTCATGTAATCCCCCAGTCCTTCCTAGGACCCTCCCAACATTTGCCTGCATGTGGCACGGTGTGTTCATTGGTAGGAGGCCACACCATCTAATGTATTCAGTGCTGCAGGGTGGGTTCAGAGAGATCAGGTGCCTTTCTGACTAGATAGCCAGAAAACTGTGAGCCTGTGGCTCCAAAACCAGTGTTTGTCCCCAGTGCTGACCCGAGTGACTGAGCCAGAGACTGGTCTACATCCAAGGCTGTCACAGACCTCACTTTGGAGGAGAGGAGGGATTCTGGGAGCCAGATGCTCAGCCTGCAGTTCTAGATGCCACCGCTGACATGACCTGGGCTTGAAAGTCTAGATTCATCAGAACTTCCCAGCAGATGCAGACTGTTGTGAGTTGTGGCCCATGGAAAGGCCATTTTCGTCCCTCACAATGAGCTAGGCACAGTGAGAGGTGTCAAGTGACATTGATGAGCTTTCAGGGCTAGCTCTGAACCTGAGGGCTGGCCAGTCTTGCCATCCCTTCTTCCCACTGCAGTAAGGCTCTACAAAGGCAGGTTCCTCCTCCCCTCTGTCCCCAGCAGTTGGCTGAGGGCCTGGGACAGGCACTGAGAACACTGTAATGTCTGAGGAGAGCCCATTGGTGCCAGTTTCCCGAGTACAAATCCTGTCCTCACAGCCTGGCTCGGTAGGCCACCAGGACTTGTCTCGGCTGTGCAACAGGTACAGTTCAGTCTCAGCAGGATCCTGTTGCCAGGGGAGGGAGTTCAACTTCCCCTGTCAACCCCTTCCCTAACCACTAACTTAATTGACAAATAAGTATTGTTCCTTTAAGGTAGGCGAGGGTGTATTTTTTTTCTTTCTTTCTTTCTTTTTTTTGTAATTGAGTATTTAATGGTAGGATTGAAAATAGTCCAGGGTGCTGCTGCAGTGATTCAGAAAGCTCAGTGACTGTGTAGGGGCCTTGCTCATTCAATGTGGGATTGGCTAACTGCACAGGCTTGGGTGGTGGGGTGGGGGAGGGGAGATGTTGCTGTGGGGTGGCACGGCTCCCCTACGCTTGTCAAGGCAGGCCCCCCACAACAGGGGACTTAGGGTCCAGTAGTTTACATGAATGGGAGTTAGCTCTGTAATTGGTTTTCACTTCCAGGATAGGCGAGCCTGAAGGAGGGGCTGTGGCTTCCTGTCGCCTGCCTTGCCACTTCTTCCTGATGGGGGACTTAGTTCTGCTGTTTTTGAGTGTGAAGGATTTTAGCAGCAAATTGAACTCCTTATGGCCTATTTATCAAGTATCTCAGAATCACTCCGATATTTCGTCCTAAATTCCATATAATTAGAAGAGAGAAACTCCGCTCGGCCATTATTTTTGTTCGACAACATAACCTAAATTAGAGCTATCTCTGCATGTGTTTTCAAAAAAAGAAAGCTTTTGAATAACAGCAAGAAAGGAATTGATTTTTATCTGCTGGGCTCCCAGATGCGGGAGAGTTAACACAGTGGCTGAAGTAATCCAGCAGCCAGTCGCCTCTGTTCGATTTGTTGGTGTTTTTTCCTTACCAGTGACACAAAGGAGATCTAACTCTGTCATGTTATAAGCCCCGACTTCAGGGACCCCAGGTTTCTCACCGGGTCCTCACTGGGGTGTCTTTTGTCTCCAGACCTTGGGTGAGAACATCTCCCAGTCTGGAATGCTCCCACCTCAGTCAGTCTCCTGTCTCCACAGGGTGTTGAAAGTGAGGGAATATGGATGTGTGACTCTTTCTGCTGTTTTTCAATTGCCTCATTCCTGTGAGTCTGTGCCCATATGAGTGCAGGTGGTGACCCTGTCCCTGCCCTCTGAGGAGTGCACGTAGGGCAGATGGAGGTGAATCCTGTTGCCTGGAATGGTGGGGCAAGTCTTTAAGAAAGAGATTTGGGCTGGGCATGGTGGCACATGCCTTTAATCCCAGCACTCAGGAGGCAGAAGCAGGCAGATATCTGTGAGTTCAAGGCCAGTCTGGTCTACAGAGTGAGTTCCAGAACAACTAAGGCTGTAGCACAGAGAAACCCTGACTCAAAAAAAACAAAAACAAACAAAAAAGTAGGAAGGAAGGAAGGAAGGAAGGAAGGAAGGAAGGAAGGAAAGAAGGAAGGAAGGAAGATTGATTTGGGCCTGAGGAGATGGCTCAGTGGGTAGGGTAAGATACTTGCTGTACAGGTGTGAAAGTGCGAGGATGGAGTTTGAACTTCTGCACCCATATAAATTTGAGAGGGAATGGAGCTCACCTGTAATTCCAGTATACAGGAGGCAGAAACAGGAACCCAGGCAAGCCAAGTCTGATGACCAGACTAGCCAAATTGTTGAGCTCTGGGATCTGTTGAAAGACCCTACCTAAACATATAAGGCAGAGAGCCATTGAAGAAGACACCTAGGGTCAAACTCTGGCCTCCATACGCACCATTCCTACCACAGCTTGTCTGGAGAGCCTGGTGCCTGCTTGGCGTGCATTTCTCCCTGCTGGCTGCCTCCACTCTCTGGTCCTTCCTGCTGGAGGGAGGCAAAGGCAGTCTCATCAGACAGGACTGGCTGGGTTAGGGAAGAGAAGCATCTTTTAGGCCAGGACAGGTGCAGAAGCCTGCAGGTAGAGGAGCCAGACATGTGTAGACATACTTGGAGTGGCTAGCTTGGGGTCAGAGGTGAGGGGTCAGAGGGAGGCTTCCAGGTCTCTTGGAGCTCCAGGCAGAGGATGAGATAGTCTCTGGGTCAGGAGAGATCTTGCAGGTAGCTCTAAACAGGGCAGGTTTCTCAGGAGGCAAAACAGAGTTAGACACAGGGCAGTCGGCCCTGGTGGGACAGGAGGCTGTGGCTCTTTTGATGACAGAATCCCTTTTTTTTGGGGAACTTTTTTTTTTGGGGGGGGAAGAAAGTTGAGACCCTCAAAATGCAAAGGTGTAAGGGAACCAGCATGGGAGGGAGTAGGCAGGCTCCCAGGTGCCCCACTTCTGCCATCTTGTAGACTTCTGCTGATGTGTGTACACACCAGGGAGTTGGACCTTTTGGTGTGGATCCAGCTCTCAGGTCCATTTTCCCGTCTCTACCTGCTATAGGTAACAGAGCCATGGAGCTGAGAAGAAAGGGACACAGCCGTCTATCCCCACCCCTCTCCCCAGCATTAGGCCCAGAAAAATATCCCCTTTCCTGTGTTGAAGTGACCCAGGCTCATGGGAGAATCTCTTTCTATCTGCACCCAGAGCAGTCCAGGCGATTTGAGTGTGTGTGTGTGTGTGTGTGTGTGTGTGTGTGTGTGTGTGTGTGTGCTGTCCTCTAACGGAGCAGGTTTTTCACCTAGCTGCTTTCCAAAGCAAACGTGTCTTCCCTCTTTGGCTTTCTTCTTTGTGATTCTCCCTTTAAAGCCACATGAGACAGGGACACCCCCGGCAACATGCACACCTGCATGACCCCCTCATGTAGATGCACCATTATCTTCAGACAGTAGTCAGGACCACTTGCAAGAAACCCCTGAGGCAGGGCCCATGACTGTTGGGATTCCTGTATAGAAGGGAGTAGGGAGAGCCACTGGACCCTAGTCTGAGAGTCCAGCCACTCTCTCCTGTGCTCCCCAGCCAGCTCTGAGTATGACTTCGCCCTAGCTGCCTGTGGCCTTGGGGTCTGGGAAGGAGCTACAGGATGCAGAGGCTGGAAGGTTAACTGTGGGGGTTCTACCTATGCAGCTGTGGAGAGATTGTCATTCATGTGAGTCCAGTAAACATACTGGTGCACCAGCTTGGACACTGGTGGTATAGTACTTTGGTCTGTTCCTGGTACTGTATCTGGGGAGCAGACATTTGTTTGTGTCTTTCCTAGAAAAGTTCATTCAAACCCAGTTTTTGGCATCTATGGCTGTCTATGAACCTGATATTCTGGGCCAGTGGCCCTTAGGAACTTTGGGGGTCCCAAGGGAAGAGAATTATGGATTCTGAGAGGAGGGGGAGGCTTCTGATTGAGGCAGCTCAACCCTTTGAGGGGGATCCGCCAGCCTCTGCCAGCCATGAGGGACCCCCCCCTTCCTGTAGCCCTGGCTTCTCCAAGAGCCCCTTCCCAGCTGTGAGGGGGGAATAGTTGGCTCCTGTCAGGAGGCCAAGACAGAAACATTGAGAGAATCACAAAGCCCGTACCACATGTCATGTGGCTACCATGTCTGTAAGGTAAAGGGTTGATAGACACTTGACTCCTTAGGGACATGTGGCTAGTGCATTCTGGGTTCTTCACGTTCCTGACCTTCAATCAATCACTATTTTACTACCTCTACCACCCCACTGCTCATCTAGGGGTTAAAGAAGGTGGATGTCAGGAGTGGGCACGAGCCGGCCGTGGGATACACAAGGGGGTTCATTATGTCACCATCCTGATGATAGGTCTGGTAGCCTGCACTTCCCCTTCATGGACACTCTCTAGACTCATTGTCATGGTCCCAGGCTGGCACCTTGAGGGGAAGTCAGAGGCCACTACACTGAAGGTTCTCTCTGTTGTCTCTTTCTGGACTGATGATGAGGAAGGATATGGTAACCAGGCCTAGCTCCCTGGCTTCTGTGAGGAGCGATCTGAGCTGTGTTTTGGAAGACCAGGGGGTGGAGTTAGCTGGTTAGGTAGCATCTCTGAGTCAGGCATCAGTTTCTGCAGGTGTGCATGTGGCACAGTGACAGCTATCACCTGGTCCAGCCTGAAGTAGGACCATGGACATAGGACCCTGTGAAGCCTGACATAGCTTTGTACCCGTGCCCTCTGTGGGTGGAGGCAGATGCCTTTCTGGCTTCAGGGTATGAGTGCCCAGCCCAGCTTTTGATTTTCCCCTTAACTAACTGGCAGGCAGGATTTTTTGAAGCTTTTGGAATTGGGAATCGAGGTCCTACAAAGCGTGTTCTCTTTCATCCTAGGACCTTTCCCTCATGGTACCCCACCACCCCTTTGTAAAGTTCCCCTGCTTCATAGTTGACTCAGCCCCTGTCCGTCTGGTGGAAAACCAGGAGCCTCCCTTCTCCACATTTCTTGTGAACCTGTTCATCCGGCCAAGCCAGGTCTTCACGCCTGCTTTCTTGAGACCTGCCCACCCCTGGGACTTAGGGCCAGACCTTTGAGCTCTGGGTCATTGGCCTGGAGGGCTGTGCTGCGGGAGCTGTGGCAGTTCCATGAAGAGGGAAGGCCTCCCTCCAACAGGCGCCAGGTGTGGCCTTGGAGCGGTGGTGTGATTGTGGAAGGAGACATGCCAGGAGGCAAGGCAGTATATCACTTGGACTTTCACGCTTCAGAGCTTGGATTTTCCCAGAGAGAGATCGGTCTTAGCCCCGAGGCCTGTGGGCATGAGACAG
The DNA here is from genome assembly GCF_011762505.2 of Arvicanthis niloticus. Classification (NCBI taxonomy): domain Eukaryota; kingdom Metazoa; phylum Chordata; class Mammalia; order Rodentia; family Muridae; genus Arvicanthis; species Arvicanthis niloticus. The sequence continues at coordinate 60,808,513 of NC_047670.1, forward strand.
TGCGGTGAGTTTGGGTGTCTGCCGAGGTCTCCTCTGCCTTTCTCCTGTTTTGAAAATCCTTTCAGCTGGTTTTCTTATTTTCATTAAGATAAAACAAGTGTAATTTCTTTTTTTTTAAAATCTGAAGTTACTGTTTGCAACAACTTTACTTGACTCAGAGCTCTGGCTGTTGTCACCTTTCAAAGCAGAGAGCAGTCTGTTCTGGTCAGAATCATTTACTGATTTTTAGTTTAGTTTACTAGGCTTTCACTGTGGTGGCCTTTTTTTGGTGAGACTTGGGTGACTCTTGAGATGTTTGGGGTTCCCTTGCTCCCGTGATAAGTGGAGCGGGGTGGGGAGGATAAGGTTGTTGGAGGGCGGGGACAATGGGGTATGTGGAGAGAAAGCAGAGTATGGGGGTGTTGGTCACGGAGGAAGATGTCAGCTCGCATCTTGGTTTTTGTCACTGTGTTCTAATTGTAGAAGGTTCAGGACATGATCCAGGTGGTGCTGGCCTGGATCTGAGAGCTGCTTTATTCACCATTCCCTTGGAGCTCTGCAACAGTATATGACTTAGGATTTGCCAGCTGTTGGGTCCTGGCTCATGGATGTTCTGGGTGTGGGTTGAGCTATGTGGGGTCAGTTCTCGGCAAGGACCCATTGCAAAAGCAACAGTAGCCCTCAACTGTAGAATAGAGGACCTTATGGTAATATGGCCTTGGTGCAGCTCTGAGCTCCTGGAGTGCAGGGACACCTGATATGGATACAGGAGATGAAAGTCAAGTCCACAGCTGTGTGGACTCAGGAGACTCAGGAGATCTTGAGGCGATGCCCTTGCCAGCGCTGAGGCCTATTTCAGGCTGGGACTGGGGGAGGGGCGAATGAGCCAGGGGAAGCGTGCATGGAAAATGCTGGGGGTGGACTTGGGGATGTGGACTTGGCATACGCTGAGATGTTGTGATGTCAGGTCAGTGTGGTCCAAGACCTTAGGAGAATCCAGAACATGCAAACAGGAGACCCTTGGAGAACTGTGCCTATAGGGGCCCAAGGCAGGTATTTCTCCTGTTAAGCTACATGGGTATGGGCCTGTGTACACTGGGAGCTGTGCATTCTGGGATACTGACACAGAGATGGCTGCTGGCTTTCTCTTCAGGATATTTGCATTGTTAAAGAATTAATATCACCTGGAGAAGGATTACCTGACAATCCAAATTAGCCAATGAACTTTGTTCTTCTAAACAAGACTCTGTGCTTTGGGGAAGATTGGAATGTCACACCCAACAGTCCCTTGCAGTGAAGTAGCCCCACCCACCTCTGGGTTATACCATCTTGGCTTTGGCAAGAGAAAGGCATGGGTGGGTGTCTCATAGGCCTCCTGGCTAGGTAGGGACTCCCTGTTGTGGAGTGTCTTCTTGCCAGCAAGTTAGTGAGGCTCCCAGCTGTGTCTGGCCACCAGTGACCTTTCTCTCTGTAGCCCGGACCTTGCCTGGGAAGCTTGCTGCTTATGAAACAAGTGTCACTGAAGCCCCAGCAGGAGCAAAGACAGATTTAAATTGGGGAATCTTTAATGTCCTCGTTCCTTTGGTTTGGGCGTGAGTTAACAACTCTCTGTGGCAGAACAACAATGCTGGTGGCAACCCAGAGTGCAGGCCTCTTTTCCCACAAGACAGGGCCTTTAACCTGTCTCTGCCCAAGCACACATACACTCTGGCCTTCTTCACCTCAAAAACGTCTATAAATTGGAAGATAACGCATACGGGGGTTTAGACTTCCTTGTCCCTCTTAAATAACTCTGAACAAACCCATTGTTCTTCACCGATGTCCATTTTCTCATTTCATTGGGATATAGGAAAACTGAGGCAGGGGATTTATGGACCGAAGCATCCTGTAACAGGCAATGTGTGGGAGTTCTGTAGATGCGTCCTGCCCTTTACTCATAAAAGATTGTCCTCAAACTGTTTTGGAAATTGACTGTTTCATGCCTAGTTACTTAAGGCTGACCACAACCAGGCGCTCCATAATCTGACCCTACTGGCATAGTAACAGTTCCTGAAGAGGCCGCCCAGAGTGCTCACCTGGGGGTTGCGTCCTGAGCCTACCTAGCACATTCCTGAGGGAAAGCATTGGTCCTCACTGAAAGGGAGGATGCTGGATGTGGGGCCTTGGGGAGAAGCATAACACAGGCAGTAGAGAAGGGTGTGCAAGATTGCTCAGCACTAGGGAGCAGATGTATTTGGGCAAGCGTTCGTGGCTAAGTGAGCCCACACGGGTGTGCAGGTGTGCGAGCTTGCACAGGTAAGCCATACAGGTGTGTGGGCCCACAAGGTGAGCAGGTACCTCAGGGCTGCTGTACGCTGAGGATAAGAGGGTCGTATGGACTGTGGGAGTCAGGGAGGACTTCCTGTAGGGAAGCAGGAAGAGGCAGCTGTGCATAGCAGGGGTTCTGGGAAGTGTGCATGTTCAGAGACAGGGCTTGTATGGGGCTGGCTGTCAGTGTAACATCAGTCTACTCTTGTGTGTGGGTGATGTGCCGTTGACAGTGACCAGAAGACATCTGGAGGGACCCCCTGCCCTACTGGGTCTCTACCCTTGCTCTTTGTGCTGGGGAGGGGCAGAGCCATGCTGTAGATAAGAAGGCAAAGGCTCACAGATACTGGGATAAGGTCCACAGGGCCACGAGCCTGTGGTAGTGAGACCTGGAGTCCTGACCAGGAGCAGGGTACTGTCCCATCTTGCCGAGGTCCTCTATGTTCCGTTTCTTTGTATAGGGTGGTGGCTTCTATACCTGATCTTAGCCAAAAGGCTGAGAAGCGTTGAGGTAGTGACCTCTATCAGTTAGATACATGAGGATAAAGTTGGGTCGCTGAGGACCCCGAGATGTCCCAGCTGTGTCGTGCCTTCCCATCAGCCCTTATGCACAGTGACCTCTGGTCAAGGCAGGGAGGAGGAGCCCTGGCCCTGATACTCTCCACCCCCTCAGTTTCTATGCTGGCATCACCTGTTGTTGCCCAAGCGACCTGCTGGCCTCCAGGCTCACACCCACCCACCTTTTCCTAGCCTCCCTCCTGGATACCAGCTTCTCCCAGGCTCTGCCTATCAGTGGGTGTTGTGGACAGTGGCCACTTGCGGAGCCATCCTGGGCCATGTCCTTCTTGATAGTACTTTTACTGTGACATTTATACAAGCAGCCTTGAGTCTGACCCCAGGTCCTCTGTTACGTTAGTGAGGCAGGCTAGAGGTCCTGATGTCCTACTAACTTAGATGATGAATCAGGGCTGTTTCTGGCTGTGACCAGAAAGGAGATGGGCGCTCTAGCTGGCCCTGTGACAGGAGTTTTCTCGGTCTCTTCTGGCCTTCTCTTTAAAGTGAGACTCTTCTGACCTGGCTCCACTTCCAGATTATGCCTGGATCTAGCTCCCTGTAGGATCTGTTTTAGTCCTCCAAGACCTAGTGGCAGGTCAGAGGTCACAGGAGGGCTGTCCACTGGTTGCCTGGTGTCTATCTGAGAGGCCTCCAAGTCTGCCTTCCACCCCTACCGCCTCCCACTCCTTCCTGCTTGGTCCCCACCTCCACCTTGGTTCCTTCATAGCCTTCAGGGGCTGAGGACATTCCAGGCTATGTGTATGTGGGTTGTGTCTATGGCTACCTCTTGTACCAGAAGTTAAAACAAAAAGACTTTAAAGATATTTATTAACTTACTGAAGAAGGTCCACGACAGCCCCATTACATGTCAGCACACACGGCACAAACTCACTTAGAAAAATTATGGAGAACAGAGAAGAGGGGCACCAGCATCGCTGTAGCTCTCCACAGGGTCCGCTGTGACAGGACAGCCCAAGGATGGCCAGGTACACTTCGGTAGGTGCTTCGAGCAGAGGTTTGTGGACACCTCAGCCCTGGCTGCTGATTCCGTTCTCTTGTATGTGGATTCAGAGATCAGCTCGCCGGCCGGCCTGGTCACTGGGTCTTTTCAGTCTTTGAGGGACTGCCTTCCTGCTGCTCTTCATGGTCCCCTGTGGTTATGACTATGCATAGACACACACACACACACACACACACACACACACACATACAGACGCACGCACGCACGCACGCGCGCGCGCGCGCGCGCGCGCGCGCACACACACACACACCACCCCCAGCTGCTGGTTTTAGAAGCCAGCCTAGCACAACTGCCTGGAAACAGGCTCCTCAGTTCCTCTACTCACCCTGCCTCATTCCTGGGCTTGCATCTTGGTGGGGGTTGGGTGTGGGGTGGGGCAGAAGAGGCCTAGAGCAGCAAGGCCAGATTCTACCTTCTACCTTGTGATGGCCCTGTGTATCTTTCCTCCCTGATTCCTGTTTCTTCATCTCTTAAAAAAGGAAGGCCTCTGTAATCACCATAGAAAGTTCCAGAGTTTTCTTAATGTGTGCCATGCCTAGAGACAGAGATGAGGAGCCAGGAACCCAGCTGCTGTCCATGAGCTTCACTGAGGTGTGGCCTGGGAAGTGCCAAGCAGGTTGCTTGTCCTCAGCAGAGCGCAGAGCGTGGCTGGGGTTGAATCATTGAAGATTGGATGGGCTAATTACCTCTGGCCAGTTCCTGCCACCTCTGCTGCCCCGTGCAATCTGGCCGAGCCTCCCAGATGAACCCTGAGCTGCCTGCTGGTTTCCATATCCGACCTGTGCTCATTTCCTGAGTCTTGACCACCACCTTCTCCCCTCTGTGAGTCACAGGTCACTTGGAGCCCCATACTGTGCTTGGAACCGGATGATCCTTAATCAGATTGCCCTGGCCTTTCCTCTCTGGTTTGTTTTGGTAAGAAGACACTGGCTGCACTGCCCTCCCTGCACATCCACCAGCTGGCTCTTTACCTCAGTGGAGTGGCCCTCCCGGGCTGTCACTGTCTGTCCCTCAGGCTAGGGACACTCTTTTCCCTCCTAAGACCAGCATTTACAGCTCCAGCAATATCACTCTCGCCTTGTCTGCACCCCAGCACCAAAATCAAGGGCCTAAAACTCACGTCTACAACCCTGGCACTATGGAGGCTGCTGCAGGAGGATTGCTGCTAGTTTAAAGCTAACCTGGGTATGTAGTGAATTACAGGCCAGCCTTGGCTCCAGCATGAGATCTTGTCTCAAACAAGGATGATTTTTTAAAAAAAAAAGCCACAGCATACCTGGCACATAGTAGGTACACCCTGACCACCTAATAGGTGGTTGTCTTTAATGTTTCTGAGCTGTGACACACTCACATACTTTATCTTTACTGTCTGGCTGGGAGCCTCCCAAGAAGTCCTCTCGGACTGTAGCACTCCCAGGAACAGTCTTCCTACCACCTTGCCTTTGTGTTACCTGAAGACTCACTCTGCCTTAAGGCCAGCTCTGATTGCAACATACAGCTTTCAGTTTATCTGCTTTCAGCTTCAGTTGTACCCAGAGGGCTTTGCAACTTGCTTTTCATTTTTTCTCCTATCCATGGGACTTGAGAGGTTTTGTTTGTTTGTTTTGCTTTGCTTTGCTTTTTGTTATTATTGTTTTGAGGTGGGATTTCTCTTTGTAACCCTGAATGTCCCGGAACTCAATCTGTAGACAAGGCTGGCCTCAAACTCAGAGATTCACATGCCTCTGCCTCCCCAGTGCTAGGATTAAAGGTGTGAGCCACTGCCACCTGGCTGAGACTTGAGTTTTAAAGCAATGGCAACAAGTGAGGGGTACTGGGGTGTCCAGGGGTGACAGCTAGGCAGGAACCGTCTCCCTGCTGAGTATTGGTTTAGACATAAAATGTTTGATAGCTGTTGCCTTGTGCTGGCTGGGCTGGTCCGTACATATTCAGGGCTTGCCCTATTTCTGTGAGAGTCTCAGGCATGGCCTCTGATGTAAGCTGAGCCAAGCTAAGAAAACTAGAAGTGACTGGAGGGAAGGAACCTGGTTTGGTGGCTCTCGGGCTCTTTAACTGGGAAGCTGTTTAAGGCCAGAGTCAGGTTCAATTAGGGACTCGCTGGACTTTTTCTGAACACCCACTATGTTCGTCACTCACCCGGTGCTAGCCCTTGTGTCCGGTTGTATACGAAGAGACATGAACAAACTTCTATCCACCCCACATAGGGCATGGACAGTAGACCAAAGAAATGATCCTCCACCAGTCTAGCGTAGTGAACCAATGAATTTATTGGGGTTACTTACCGAAGCAGGGGTGACTCAAACGCATCTACGTCATTGAAAAGCCCACCCTGGCATGGTGATGACTCAGAAAAACGCTAGCATGTTGGGAATTCCCTGGGCAGGGCAGATTGGCCAGGTAGAAAATCTCCACTCCTCAGAAAGTATTGCTTTTTTTAAGGCCTTGTGAAGTCTTTTAACTTTTTGAACTGTGTAAGTAATTTTGATTAGCTTCAGATCTCATGAACCTCCCCCCACCCTGCAGGAGGGAGCGCTTCCTTCAAATCCTCTCCACACCTGAGGAGATCCCTGCTGTGAAGCTGGCCAGACCCACAAGCCATTGGATCCAGTTTTCCAAGTAGTGAGCCCTGGGGACATGGAAGAGCCCGTTTGGGGGGCAGGGGCTGGGAACTTGGCCTGGAGTCTCCATGTGGTGGCACTTGATCCAATGTTCTCATGGGCCTCATTGATTGATGGTGGCCAACATATGCTTGCCATCATGAGTAGAAGAGCCAGCTGGATCTCTGAGAAGGTGCTAGTCAATCCTAGGTAGACTTGCCTCTGACTGAACCCTCAAGTGACTGTCCTGTTTTGGGCTGATCTGGATTTTATGACATCTTTTGTACTGTGTGCTTGGTTGGGAGAATAAGGGACAGCGCTGGCCAACCACTGGGCACTGTGACTGTTCACAGCTGGCTTTCCTCCCTGTATCTATGGCTGCTGCTGATCTTGTAGGCTCTCTTGCCTCTCAGCACCCAGCACAGGTGGGATGCGAGGGTGAGTAGCGCTGTGTGTGAGATCTTACTGGATTCCTCTATCTCTGTGTGGCCTGGATTTGTGTGTTCCTCAGGCCTCCGAAAGTGGAGCCCTAGTGCTGGTCGTGGGGATGAGGTTCTTGCTGGCCTGTTCAACCATTTAGTGGGTCAGTAACTCTCAGGGATCTTGTGGGAATTCTTTCTCTTCGTAGATGCGTTGATCTAGGACGGAAGGTGTATATAGATAGCTACCTGTTTCTGTCTGGTTTTGTAAATGCTTATTGGCACACAACCATGCCTGTTGGCATTGTGACAGACGGTTGGTCAGGGACTAGATGGCCCCCATCCCACCTGGCCAGTGGACTTCCCACAGCACCATCTGCGGAGCCCTGTCCCCACAGCGGGCTGCATGCTTTTAGATCAAGGATGGTGCCACATTCTGCTTTCTGGAATGTGGGCCAGGGCCATGGCAGGGAGACAGGTTGTATCCAGGAACTGCAGAGGGCGTCTCCTTGCAGGTGTCCCATTGGTTCCATCCTCCCTGGCTGCTTTGGGGATGGCTGTAGTTGGGGAAAGAATGCTTTGCCAGCGAGGAATTCTTGTGTGGGTTTCCTGTTGCTGAGCGTAGTCACTTATGTAATAGAGGTTTTTGCTCAGTTACCTGCTGAAATGCAGCCCCCCCCCCCAAGCTTTGTTTTCTTAAATGAAGCTGTGTGTAGCTACTCTGTTAAATTCCCACCCAGTCTTAAAGGCATAGATAGGGACCTGCGGGCTGCATTATACTGGGAAGGATGCCTGGGCTGGGAGCTCTGGAGTGTGTTGGGATCAACGTATATTGCTGCTGTCTTACCTCTTCCCCTGCCTGCCTTCCCAAGCTTCATTTTCCTCAACTATCAGTGGGTCAGCAGTAGCAACCGCTCGGAGCTAAGGGAGATCTGATGTGTGTTGTGGGTGGGGCCAGGATGGATGATTGGGAAGCTTGTTCCATTTCTTGTCAATTAAGGAACGGGCCAACAAGAGACAGATGCTGGCCTTCAGGCTTAAGGACAGAAGTCCTGGAGTGACTATGCTTGTCAACAACATTCCAACCGTGGCTGCTTTGCTGACATTGCCGATGAGGGTTGTGTTCTCCACAGGTTGGAGGAAGGAGGTTCTGGGGGAGGTGCTGGGATCTCTAAGTGTGCTCTAACTGCCTGGTGCCTCTGTCTGGGGTTCTGTGGAGTGAGCCTGGACAGAGGGCAGGTCACCTAGAGGTGGTCTTCATGTGGGTGGGGTTTGTATATAGTCCAGGCAGTCAGGACTGGTTGGCTCTAGGAACTCACTTCAGAGCTACTGAGGGACCCGGTGACAGAATGCAGAGAGTTTTGTGCAGGTGGGGACAAAGAGCTTGGTGACCAGTGGCTGGCTGGAGAAGCTTTGCTCCCTTAAAGTGTCCCCCTGCTTCCTGCCCCCTAATATATTTGTACTTTGGGTGCCAGATGCCTGTCCTGATGCCTGGTCTGTGTATCCCCCAACTGAGGCTGCTCAGAAGCTCCTGGAGACAGTCTTAAAGTCATCTCAGAACCACCTCCTCTCTCTTTCATCCCCTGCTAGATGGGAGGGCCACCATCGTGCCCAGTGGCTATGTGAATGCTTGTTGGTCTCCTTCTGGAAAGTAGGTCTTTGTCTTTGCTATTTACTGTCCTTACTGTTGGTCAGACCTGGTGCTGGGTCCTTCAGGTGCCATTTCAGGTCATCCTCTATGGCCCTGTGATTTAGGGACTTGCTATATCTTTTAGCAGAAGAACCCAGGGCATGGAGAAGTTATGTGACTGAAATCACACATCCAAAGTTGCAGGCTTCAGGCTGTCCCTAGTACCACACCACATGGATGGGGCCAATCTAGTGGAAGGTGATGGGCTCTGGCTTCTGTTTCCCCATCACTAGGGTATTTGCAGATGTGGCCCTGTCCCTAAATTGGTACTGGAGGCACAGGATGGTAGTATTCATCTCAGATCCTCAAGAAACAGCATAAGCTGTCTTAGCTACTTTTCATTTTCTGTGACAAACACCATGGTTAAAGCAACTCATGAAAGAAAACATTGAATTTGGAGCTCCTGGTTTCAGAGGGATAGTCCATGGCCGTCATGGCAGGGAACATGGCAGCCCGCAGGTCTTGAAGCTGGAGCTAGGGCATACATCTTGGTAGAGAGAGCTAACTGAATGGTGTATGTGTGTGGGGTGGGGTTTGTTTGTTTTGGGTTGTTGTTGTTTTTAGACAGGGTCTCATTGTATAGCTCTATCTGTCCTGGAACTCATTATGTAAACCAGGCTGACTTCAAACTCACAGTGATTGCAAGTGCTGGGAAAAAAGGCATGCACCACCATGCCCGTACGGTGTGGGCTTTTGAAATCTCAATGCCTGCCCACAGTGACACATCTCCTACAACATTCAGGGCCAGCTTAACATTCAGGGCCCCCAAGTCAGGTACACTTGGATTCCCATCAGTTGCCCAGGTTACAGGACCATGATGTGGACCTAGGGTGCAGGAGGTGGCCCCCAGATGCACCTAGAGCTTGGGCAGACCTGGACACCATCAGGTCTAAGTCAGCATCCCAGACGTGGTGCCAGAATGACGTTGGCCAGGGTCAGACGGGAGCGTACGGACAGGATGTTGGGTGATACCATAGGCCTTGGGGATGCATATTGGTCTAGGGAGATGGGTTGGCTTATAGTTTTGTGTGTGTGTTGGGGTGCTTGTGTCTGTCACTGCAGGGGCAGTCAGCAATGTGTAGGTAGGGCTGGAATATGGATTAGAACCTGTCTCTCCTACTGCTCTTCACCCCATTCACCATGCAAAGCCTCGGAATCCACTGTTGCTCCAACCCCTCCCTTCCGGCTGCTGCATGGCATTTTCTTAGAGAGGCATAGTCAAATATCTACTCACCGCAGACAGGCCACCAACGACACATCAAAATAACAATTCCACCAAAGTCCAGTCTGGTGAACCAATGAGTTTATTGGTCTTAACTCGGAGAGTGTGGGGGAGGGGCACTGCCTGCAAGGGCACGTGGGTAACCTCCAAGGGGACATGTCACCAAAAAGTATCCATGAGCTGGAAGCTTGAATACAAGCAGAGGTATTATGTGCTTCGTCTCTAATCGTTGCTTTCTTGTTTGTTTGTTTGTTTGTTTGTTTTAATTTTATTTGTATGAGTGCATGTATGTCCTAGCACCGTGTCCACGCAGTCCCTCTAGAAGCCAGAAGAGGGTGTTAGATCCTCCCAGGAGTGGAGTTACAGGTAGCTGTGAGCCGCCATGTGAGTGTTAGGAATTGAACCCAGCGTAGAATTATGACAGTTTCTCCATAAGAGGAGTCCTCCTTTCAGTTAAGCTCTCTTACTTTGTATACGCTGTCACAGACCACAGGATCTCGTGCTGCTTGGGTGGAATTACTTACAGCTAGAGATGTGTGCAGGGAGGGAGTTACTAGAATCCGAAAGGAGGCTCTAGTGACCCTCTCCACTCTCTTCTGTGAAGGAAGGTGAGCAAGGATCTCTTGCAAATAGTCTCAGCCACTCTGCTGAAGATGGTAATGGCGGTTCCGCCAGTGTTTCACAACATCATCTGATGCGGGCGCCTGACCATGGGAAGTCTAACCCCCTTCACGTCCTCGAGGCTTAGGGGCCCGCCTTCCCAAGAAGACAGATTTGGCCAAGGGCCAGGCAGCTCAGTTTTGCTTGGCAGCGGGGGACCCCTGGGATTGTTATGCAGGAGCAAGGGTTAGCGTCCAATGGGAAAGAGGATGTGGTTTATATCTGGGAATCTGTGGGAGAGCTATCCGATAAGGAGGACTGAAGAGTGCAGCCGTGCCTCCATTTGTGGGTCATGGGCTTACAGACTGGTGTATCCTAAGTCCAACTTTGAATTCAGAGAGGAGTTTTCTGCTGCGGGAAGGTGAGCCAGTGCTATTCCCAGGCCAAGTGCTAAGGCTGGCAGCCGCTTTTATTTTTTTATTTTTTTAGTCTTGGACTTGGAAAGGGAAATAAAGCCCTTTGTGGTTCCCCAGTCCCAGGCTCTCACACACTGCCTCCTTTGTGTGTCTGAAAGCCATTCAACGGCTTTCCAGTGCGGTGTGCCCTGGCATTCCAGGGCACATTTGCAGAGAGGGGCTGAGAGACTGGCAGCGCGCCACCTGAGCTGGAGGAGCCTAAAGAGCAGAGCGCACCTACTGTCCCGCCCTGCTAGGACCTGCAGATCCCGGATCATCAAAACCTGGGCAGCAAGCACCATCCACTTGGAGCCTTTGGTGACAACACCAGCTCTGAGGCTGGCAGTCACTGTATCCTTGAACTATGCCCCTGACCAGTTGTAGCTGGGGGTGTGTTTAAGCATGCCTCCTTCCAGACAAAGGTGCAGTGATGGTCCAGCCAACAGCACAGCTGATGGTATGGTGGGTTGCACTCTGTCTGCGTGTCTGTCACTGCCTTGAGGGAGTCTGTGGCTTACTGTAGGGCACTGAGTTCCAGGTAGCAACTGCTCGTATGGAGCTGTCTTGATCTGGAGAGAAAAACACATTCCCCTCCATGTTAGTTAGTCAAGACAGAGTCTGGTATAGCCCAGGGAGAAGTCTGAGTTGGAGCCGAGCGCCCACATGAGGATCTAGTGGCAGTAAGGGACCCAGCAAAGGAATTGTCCCATCTCAGGAAGGGCCACTACAAGACCTTGACAGGATAAGGGGAAAAGATGTGTGGTAGCCACAGAGAGTTCTGGCGGGGGTGGGGTAGGGCAGGGTGCTGGGGTGTACAAGGCTCCTGTGAATGCATGTGAAGGACCTGTTGTGGGGAGAGCAGCCAGGCTACAGGCTGCACTTCTTTCCGTAGCCTGGGGACAGTGGTCAGTTGGACACGGGGAGAGCTGGAGGAGCCTGTGGAGGATATATAGCAGCTGCAGTCAGGGCAGCAGGCAACGCTTGAGCACAATGTTGGCTTGGTGGGCGATGCTCTGACTTTTAGCCTGGAGGCCCAGCAGAAGATAGATGAGGACATCAGATGTCTTCCTCTGTCACACCACTGTATTCCCTCAAGACAAGGTTTGTCACTAAAACTCGACCTAGACTGGCAGCCCACCCGAGCCCCAGGGCCCCTTCTGTCTCCGGCCCCCACAGCATCAGGGTGACAGGTGTGTGTGTGGCTAAGCTCATCTTTCTACATGGGTGCTAGGGATTTGAACTCAGGTCCTCATGCTGTATAACAAGCCCCACTTACCCTCTGTGTCCTCTCCCCTACCCCCTGATCTTAGTTTTCTAAATTAAAGCCATAGGCGCTGAAGTCCCCAGAGGCAGGATGAAGAAGGAAAGGGACTTGTGTTCAGCAAGGGAAGGTGGTTGCAGTTTTACAAGACAGTGCATCCTACGACGGATGAATATAGTTAGCGCCACCGAATGCACCCTGAGAAGTGCTTTACTTAGTACATTCTCTGGTGTGTGTGCATCTTACCATAGTAAATAAATCGCTGGGACAAAGCCATAGAAAAGCACCGTGGCGCATTTGGAGAGAGGCTTGCTGGAGCCACTCTAAGCCAGAGCCCTGATGGGGTTGTGTCTTTTTTCATACCTACTTGCAGTGACCGCAGGGCTATGGTGTTTTGCAGCTGGTGTCCTGTTATGAGGCCACTTACCTCATACCATTGTCTCCACCCTGTATGGGGCTGGTAGTGGGTAAGGGTGACACACAGTGAGGATGGCCCACTGGCTCTGCAGATATCAGTGTTCTATGATACGGAAGCACCTGCAGGGTTAGTGTGCGTTGGTTTTCTGCTTGGCATCATGGCCAGTTTTTGAGTGAGCTAGGACGTGGTCTCGTCACTGCTCCCTGCCATCCCCCGTGCACTGCCTCTGGCTCTCATTTATATACAGTCCTGGGAAATGTGAACTGCTCTTTCACGTTGGCTGTGGTGTCTTTCAACTTCATTGTGTATGCTTAAACTTTCAAACACGTGTGCACTTTTTCTTTTTTTGTTTTAATTTTTACATTTGTCCAGTAGTCTCTGTCCTTTTTTTTTTTTAACTTTGTGAATGTATCTTTCAATCTCTTTAAACATTTCTTTTAGACTTATGTACTTTATATTATGTCTATTAAGCATGCTTTGCCTGCGTGGACTTGTGTGCACCACAGGCATGCCTGATGCCTGCAGAGATCAGAAGGAGGCACCCAATCCCTGAACCTGGAGTTTGGATGGTGGTGAGCCCCGATGTGTACTCTGGGAACTGGTCCCCTAGAGGAGCAGTTGGTGTTCTTAACTACAGAGAGCCATCTCTCCGGCTGATATCCCCTCTCTGGTGTTTTATTGTGTATGCTTTTAAGTTTAATGTCCCTTTGGTCCCCCTGAAATTCGTAGTTCCTGCATGTGGTAAGTTTCCTAGTGGCTAGCATTTGCTCCCACCCTGAGTGACTGCTTGCCCCATCCACCACACTGCCTAGGGCTGGGCGTAGGCTAGCTTCCATTTCCCTTGGTGTGTGCTCGCACTTTGGCCCTGCTGATAGGCTGCCCGCCTCCATTGCTCTGCGGTTAGAATGAGTAAGTTCTTTGTCTTTCCTTCCTTTTTTTCCCCCTACTCCCCCCAACCCTCTGCTTCTTAAAGTTTGCTTTCCTTTCTTTCCTGACAGGATTTCACGTAGTCCAGGCTAGCTTGGAACTTACTGTGTAGCAGAGGTTGACTTTGAACTTCTGACCCTTCTGTCTCCATCTCCCAAGTGCCAGGATGACAGGCATATATCACCATAGTCCTGGGGATTGAACCCAAGGTCGTGTCCATGCTAGGCAAGTGTTTAAACAACTGATCTATTCCCTCTTGACCCTCAGAGCCATTTTTCTAAGAGTACTTATGGGTTCCATTTTTAGTGAGTCTTGCCGAGGGCCTTGATGTCAAGGAGAGCAGGAAGGAGCCTTGGGGACAGGCAGGCCTGTCTGTCGCAAGACTCTGTCCAGGCTGTGATTTATCTGTCCACCGAGGGCTTCCGTGCTCCTGCACCAAACAGGAAGCTCTTCCCGCCTTGCTGCACAGAGTCCGGTCCAGTTCACTCCCCCAGTTTTCCTTGCGTGAAAACAATCCTGTGGCTGACTGGGCCTAAGCCCAGGCCTGGGGTCAGGCCCTCAGCATGTGTCATCTTGAATTCCCAGAATACTTTGGCCTGGTTGGGGTCATTTTTGTTTCAGAGATAAAAGTCTCATCTCGGAGAGGCAGTGAGCGGCAGAGCAGGCTGGAACCCATGAACATCACTGTGATGCACCCTGGGGCTCTGCAGCTCTTAAAGATGTCAGGGCAGGATCTGTGAGAAGGGCAGCCTGTGGGTCCTGATCTGTATAGCCTTAGACCTGGAGCTGTAGGATAGGAGCTGGGCCTTCCCTGCCTAGGCAGCCCCACTGTGGACCTGGGAACGAGGCCAGCTGGACACAGTGAGAAAACAGCCCTTCCCCCTGCAGGGCTGGATTTTGAGGGTTGCCATGGCTCTCCTGATCCAGTTAGGATAGAGAGGTGGAGAACAAGCCTCCAGGGTGCCTGTCATTTGGTACATATTGTCTGTTAATTTACACGGGCTTTGCACGCAACATACAGTGTATAGTGGGACATGGGACGGGGCCTTTGCCCAACTTCTGAGTCCATTTCTGGCAGGACTCTGTTTTAGGAGCTGGGCCTCCAAGGCCAAGCTGGTGTTTGAAGGTGAAGGGGAAAAGTTGGGCAGACAAAAGAATGATGGAGTCAGTTCCTACCCATTTTTCCACAGGTCCCAGTGAGCCTGCAGGGAATCTATAGAGACAGGAGTGATGCTGAGGCCCAGCCTTGGTCCTGTTACAGGCAGTATGCAGTGCTGCAGTAAGACTGGTCTCCAGTCTTAACTCTGAGCATTTTAGAGAGCAGTCAATCTTTTCTTTCTCAGCTCTAGTTATCCCATACCCTTAAATCTGTTACCGTGTGGTGACCCGTGCAACACCATCTATATCAAGGTCCTTTGCCCTTGAGAACTTGGGGCTTCCTTCTGCTGTTAGGACTTTGCACAGAAGGAACCTCAGCAGCTGGCCAGGTTGTCCATGGTTGGGTGATGTCCGGTCTGGTCAGATCTGGCCATTCATTGTCGAGCTAAGTGCTTACTTGTCAGCCTCAATGTAGAGCTGGAACCAAACATGGCGGGGGCAGAGACGGCAAGCAGCTAGTGATGTGCTCCATTCTCTTACAGGGATCCCCCCCGTCATGTCCAGGTGAGGCCGAGGAGTGCCGTGCTGAACATGCTCAGGAGGCTGGATAGAATCAGGTTCAGAGGCCACAAGAGAGAGGACTTCCTTGATCTAGCCGAGTCCCCAAATGCCTCGGACACCGAGTGTGGAGACGAGATCCCCTTGAAGACGCCACGGCCCTCGCCCCGGGACAGTGAGGAGCTCAGGGACCCTGTGAGTATGCCAGGCCCTGAGTCTTTGACATCTCTCAATGGGAACATTGCAGTGGGGGCAGTGGGAGGCGTATTAGACCCAGTTCATAGGTGGTCAAGCTGAGTATGCACATGGGAAGATTCATGCCTGACCAGACTGTTTAGACATGCGCAGAAGCCCAATTCTGTCTCCTGTTGCCTGTCCGTCCACCACAACGCACAGAGTCCACTGAAACAGGCCCTTGTCTAGGTGGGACTTTTGTACAAAGCTTTGTCTAGAAGCTTTATTTTTTTCTGGGTGTTTGGGAAACTTGTCATATAAATACAATGTTGTAGCCTGGCTGCCCCTTCCCTCCCCCCAGTGTTGGGGTAGTGATGGGGTAGGGTGTGGCTGGTCTGAAAGCTACTGGCACCCAGCTTGTCTGCCCGTGCCAGGATGTATGTCACTGACCCAGCCACTGGGTGAGCCCTCATTAACCCACACAGTGGCCAGTGGCAAGGAGCTGTCTGTCCAGGCATCAAATATCTCTGGAGAACCCTAGCCAGGGCAAGGCTTTGGTGTGAGCAAACCAAGGACCCCTGCCCTCCAAAGCTTGTGTTTCATGGGTGTGTGACGCAGGGGAGTGCAGAATAGAGCTGGGTAAGTAAGTACCTTTCAGACTTTCCTCTGGACAGGCCTCTTGAGTCTCAGGCTGGCTGTGGTGTGCACATCTACTCAGTCTCTGTCCCTGGCACCCCAGCATCCTTGAGTGTACTTGATGGCCATTGGTTTTCCTCTCTCAGCCCCCGAGCCTGGTAATCTTTCCAGATGTGACTGCGATCACTGGCCTTCTCTTAGCTCTTGTATTATTAATGCTTCATAATAGGATGGTGACTGTGTACTGCTCCTGGCAAGATTAATAATTTACTAGTGCTGCCTTCTAAGAGCCTGGCTGTGTGCCCTATGCTGCCTAGCCAGGTGGGTGGGGCCACTTGCTTTCCTATCCAGCCTCCTGGTGTGTTTGGCTGTGCTGTTCCCAGAGTTTAAAGTCAATGGCTAGTCTGTTGGTCTAGGGGGTGGGTCATGCTTTTTAGCTTGGTGTGTCCTGTTTTGCAGGTGACAATACAGAGTAATACAGACTTGACAGAAAAATGGTATCTTGTCGAGTGCTGGGGTGGAGGTGTGGAAGCCATGGGTCTGGGCAAGATGAGAACCTTTGGGTTGAACATCTCAGGGACAAGAATTCACACACACACACACACACACACACACATACTCACACATACCCATAAACATACATATACACATACACATATATGCATATACATGCATACATGCACGAACACACAAATATACACATACACACATACAATTGCATGCCCATATACATATACACACATACACTCACACATGCATGCATACATATACACATATACATGTACATGTGTGTGCCTACAGACACACACACACACACACACACACACACACACACACACACACACACACACACAGAAGATATGAGGTTCTGGGTTCAGTGGCCAAAAGAACCTACCTACTCAGAGGTTGAAGCATGGTTTGTCTTGGCTGTCACTCTGCCTGCCCATCTCTGTGTCTAGCCAGGATTGTGTGGTAGAATTGGAGTAGACCTGAGCCTACCTACCTGTGTACATGTCTGAGGTAACATGAGGCAGTGTATGGAGAAGAGGGTGGTATATGAGTGTAAAAGTGACTTTTACTCTCCTGTAGTAATTGTTTATCTCTGAGGCTTACTGCCTCTGTCTGCTAACCTAGGCCTAGTCCTGGAAGCTTCTAGCTTCAATATAATATAGTCTAATCCAGGCCTAGAATGTTTTCAGCCTCTGAGACTTACTACCGAATAAGCTCGCCCTTTCTAACTCTTGCTGAACTCTGGCTGGCTGGTTCAAGTCAGCTGTTCTGGTTCAAAAATCCTCTCCACGCTGACTGATTCAATATGGCTTTTCTCTTGGTCTCTGGCTGAATTTCTCTGCTTGGCCTCATACTAACTTTGGCAATATGGTTCTAATCTTCTGGCTCCTTCTCCTTCTCTGGCTCTTCTGCTTTCATGTCTGTCTAGCTTGTTCCCTCTTTGCAACCTCTGTACAACTGTCCTGGTAAAACAGCCTTTCTCTTTCTCTGCGCTGCTCTCTCTTAAGTAGTCTCTCTTTCCTCATAAGAATTGGGCATATCCCATTCTGTCAAATCTTTCTCTGATTCGTCACGTCACTTTCTCTGTCACTCAATTGGGCATCACTTTTGAACATGGGTGCTTCCTTTTTCAAACTAACTTTCCCTTCATTGTTTGGGAGCCAAGGTGTGTACTAAGGGTGTGTCTGTATTCCAGCCAGAGAGATTAAAGGTGTGTGCTAAGGGCTGAACCACACCACAACTAGAAATAGGATTTTTCAGTAAATAACACAATCTTAGGGTTCACAGTGGAATCGACTATCCTACAACATATGGGTCTGCAGGGATAGCCATCCCAGGTCATAGCCTCACTTGGCCACTTAGCAGCTGCAGGGTCTAGCTAGAATCTGGTTTGAAAGAGTTTCCTGTAGTATAGACCATAGGTGCTTTTATCCCATGTGACCTACCACCCTGGGATGTCTGGCCAGCCCTGGACCTCCTGCTGGTGACATAGCTAGGTGTGGGGTTGCCAGAGGTTTTGAGTTTGTGGCCTCAGCCCATGACCACATGCGTGGTTGGGGACCCTCATGGCAGATACGGGCTTGGGTATTGGTTGATGATAGGGTTTAGGTAGGAAGTGACATATTATGCTAGGACAGGTTCTTGTGGCTACTTTGGGCGACATTGGTCTAGAGCTGGGACACGGCACCTGGTGACTGGAGAGGGCCGGTAAGCTTGTGCCCTTAAAATTTTCATATCCTATTTTGCTTGTCTTGATATCACAGAGAAGGTCTGTCCCTGGTGTGTGTTGTAGTCGCCAGGGTGCCATAGTGGGTGAGTTGGTCTTAGGCAGAAAGGAGTTAGCCCAGAAGGTGCATGTGCTGGGCTGGCTCTGGAGAAATGGGAGAGGAAACCTCGGGGTGTGAAGCTCTTAGCTGGAGGCGGAACATCTGGATTTTGGGGAGTCTAGGAGGGAGGGTCAGTGCTGATGCTGGGTTGTTTTAGGGTGACTAGCTTGGAGAATGTCGAGCAAGACTGAACACGCCAGAGCATGGTGCGAGTTAGATGGACCACCTCTGATGTGCAGGAGATTCCCTGTGAGGCGGGAAGGTCCTGGGGGATATGTTGATTTGGGAGGTGGGCTTCACTTCTTGAGCTGCAGCTAAGAGCAGCTGCTGCAGAGATCTCAGCAAGGTCAGACCTGGGACCTGGGCTCTTGTACCTTCTGACATTAGGAGCCCTGTGGGGAAACTGCACCAGGGGGACCTGGGTGCCAGGAATCATGGGGAATCTCTGTCAGGAGTTCAGCCTTGAAGGAAAAACAGGTCCTAGCTCAGATCACTGTGTAGAGTCCCAGGTTACTGGTTGAAGAGGGACTAGGTGATGCTGTTTGCCCTTAACCACCCCCTCCCCCAATACCCACAGTTTAAAAAGGGGTCATGTTGGTGTTTGTCCTGATTTGAACCTTAAGTGAGGTAATACTAGTTGACCCATTGTTACCATGCAGGTAGGAGTCAGTACCCATGAACTAGCGACTCAGAGGCTTCCTCCCAGGCCAGGTCCTCTGTAGAGACTTGGTTGTGTTTTGTGTAGACCCTGCTCTGGGGTCTCTCCCCAGGGACTCCAGGTCAGGGTGCATAATAGTAAATATTTTCCCACAGCTGTACCGTTCCTCCTTGGGGGTGAGGTGGCCTTTTGCTTTGTGTAGCCTCCTGGGAGCCCAGGCAGCAGCATGGAAACCTCAGTGGTTTGCTGGTTTGATGCCAGGCTGATAGCAGCATCCTCACGGCATCACAGGGGCCATTGTGTCAGTCAGATTCAGTGGTCACCAGTGTTATGTTTTCTGTTGTGCAGACCAAGAGGGACTGTGCATGGTTTAGTGGTCACTGGTGATTCCCCAGCTCCTACCCTGCCCACCGCTGGCCTGCTGTCTCTGTGGCATTTCGTATTCTTAATTTTATTCCAGGCATGGTGGTGCATGCCTTTAGTCTCAGCACATGGGAAGGCAAAGGCAGGTATCTCTGTGAGTTCAAGAACAGCTTCTGTCTGTCTGTCTGTCTGTCTGTCTGTCTGTCTGTCTATCCATCCATTCATCTATCCATCTGTATCTATCCATCCATGCATTCATCTATCCATCTATCATCTATCCATCCATTTATCATTTATCCACCCATCATTTATCTACCCATTCATCTATCATCTATCTATCATCTATCATTTATCTATCCATCCATCCATCCATCCATCCATCCTCTGTATTCATCATGACATGTCAATAGAGGCCCAAGTACAACTTGTGGGAGTTGATTCTCTCCTTCTACTGTATAGGTCCTAGGGTTCAAACTCAGGCTGTCTGGCTTGGCTGCAAGTGTCTTTACCCGATGAGCCACTTCACTGGCCTGGCATTGCCTGTCCTGTACATTTTCCTGTAAAACAACTGGCACAGGTGTAGCCTCTGATGTCTGGCATTTTTCCTTTTTGTGACTTAATAATGACCTGTAGTTTGGGCTGAGGGTATAGATCAGTGATGGAGAGGTTACCTAGCGTGTGCAAGGCCCTATGTTCTCCCAAGTGTATCTATGTGCCTGATTTTCTGGAATGTCAGGATATGTCTAATTCTAGCACTCAGGAGGCTAAAAGCAAGGTTATCACAAGGCCAGCTTAGGATATATAGCAAGTACTGGGCCAGCCGTGCCTATATAACAAGACTCTGTCTCCAAAACAAAACAGCGACAATCCTAAAATAAATAAATAAAACAAGATAGATAGATTTGGATGGACCATGTTTGTTTATCCACGTACAAACCAGTAGACACTAGGTTTGTTTCCAGTTTGGGGCTCTGACAAACAACAGGACAACCGGGAATATAGTTTCTCCCAAACATCTGTTTGCATCTGGAGTCACTGGGTCACGTGGAGGCCCTGTGTTTCCAAGGGAACTGCTATGCTGTTTTCCTCGGGCAGTGAGGCCATTTTTCACTCCCATGTGTGGGGGTATGTGGATTCCCGTGGTCTGGGTGGCACAGATGCCACATTAGCCAGTGCTCTGTGGAGCCACTTGAGAGCTTTGAGCAGCTTCCCTTGGCAGGCATTCAGGCTCCCAGTTTGGAATATGTTTCTGCTTTCAGTGACCTCCCCACTGAGGGACACTGGTGTCCTCCAGCTTGAAGTATTGCAGGGTCTGTGAGTCACAGGAAAGTGCTGGAGCCTCCAGAGGCTGCGGAGAGCTGCCCTCCTCCAGGCAAAGTACTTATCCCCACGGCTGGCCTAAAGGCCGGTGCTCCTGTGCCACTGCCTAGGGTTTCCTCCAACTCCTGTGTCAGCTAACTCAGGCAAAAGAGACAGCTCAGCTTACCCGCCTTTTATCATGAGAGAGACAGTCATCTCTACACTCACTGCATTATGTAAATTTACAGTGGTTTCTTTCCAGCCTCAGTCTGTGTCTAGGCTCCTGGCTCCCAGGTCACAGTTATTCCTTCTGAGTCTGAGAAAGAGCCAGCCAAGACCCATGAAGCTTACAGAAAGATTCCGATCAGAACTTAAGCACAGTGCCCTGGGGCCTTGCCACCCTGTTAGAGACCTTGATCACTTGACGAAGTCTCTTAGGGCCTACCTTCAGTGCTGCTATAGAGTCAGGGGACTCCCCTGAGCTGTGACCACTTCTGCCCCAAGGCCCCAGAATTGATGGCCAGGTGTTAGGATACCCATTCAGGGTTGTAAATGAATGCATTCAGGTGCAGCTGGTCCTCCAGGGAGGAACTGGCTGGTTTTGGCAGGAGCTTGCTAACCCATCAGATTGACCGGCCTTTCTCTGGCCCCCTCTGCCTTCCCTTCTGCACCATACCCTCAGCTTGCCTGTTGTATGGCTACTCTGCCCTCTTCTGGGAAGGTTGGCTTACAGGCTGGGAGGTACTGTTTCTTCTCCAAGCTTCCTTCCTATCCCATCACTTGGGGTTCACCCTTCTTGGCCTCACAGGCTGAGAAGAGTGACATCGTTGAATCTGGTTGGTCTCCTGGGCTGCTTTGAAAACTGGCATTACCCATAGGCTCCAGGATCCTGTGGTCCCATCATAATCCCAGCCAGGGATCTGAAGCTTGACCTTGCTACTAGAGAGACCAGAACACATGAACAGGACATAAGTAGTGCCAGGGTGACTGTGTCATGCCTGGCACTTGATAGGTGGCTATCTTTTGATTTGAAAAACAAAAACAAACCTTTAGTTCTCCCCACGTCCCTTCTGCCATGGGAATGAATTTTTGTCTAGAGCAGTTTGTCTTAGGACCCCGCTCTAAGGCATCCCCCAGTGGTCAGAGCAGGTGCTTAGGATGCGGAGACATGGGTACACATCCTCGCTTTGTTCCCACTAACAACTGACAGTCTCTTACTTTCTTCTTCAGCCTCTACAGCGAGGCTATGTGGGGACTGTGTGGAGCTAAGTGACAGCTCCAGCAGAGGAAGGTCACTCTCACCCCAGAGCTGGCTGCTTGGGGCTTATGGCTGTTCACTGTCTTCTCCCAGGGTTAGCGTCCTTACTCCAAACCAGATCTCCCAGGTGATATAGGTCAAGTCCACTGTTTTCTCAGGACTCCCAGGGTCCCTCTTCCCTCTATCATCTCATGAAAAAATCCCGGGAGGAACTGGTTGTAGGGAGGGCAAAACTTGAGAGTGGAGTAGAGAGGTGAGCCCTTAGCATGTTTCTGTGCTAGGTAGAGCTTGCTTCTTGCTCATGGGGTCTTCTCTGCTGTGTAACTGTCACAGTTACCTAACAGCCGGTCACCTCCAGGGCAGGGCTTCAGTTATCCTGAATGGACTGTACCCATTCCTGTGGCCTGACTCACCTAAGACTCCTGCCGTAGGGTGGTCAGTCCCTTGACAAATGGGGCCTCAGACTCAACATAATACTCCTACTGTAAGCCTGCTGGTGCCTGTGAGCAGAGCAAGTGAAATGTTTAACAAACCTCCTTATATTGTAGGCTAGCCCAGATGGCAGTCAGAGTGTAGGGTATTTCTTGGAGATGAAGCAGGAACAAGGCTGCAGAGCTCCTGGGCTTCTGGATCCCATTTCAATTCAACATTGATGACCTCGTTCTTAAGATAGGCCTTGCCTGAGTGTGCCCGGGGCAGGGAGGCTAGGCGTGACTCAGACACTGGGAGAATGAGTAGAGCTTTTAGAAGGTGCCTAGACAAGAGGGCCAGAGAAGAGGAGTTGGAGACAAAGAAATAGGGGTGCACATGCTAGGACCAGCCTGAATAGAGCTGCCTGGGGAAATGTAGTATGCTTACCTGTTCAGGTAGTGAAGCAATAGGAGGTAATAATAATAATAACAGGGCCAAGTTAGGAGTTAGATGCTGACCGGGATGGCAGACACCACAGCCCAGAGCTGGGTTAGAGATGAGCCAGCTGGTTACGTGTGTCCTGAAGTTTGCATCTGCGATTGCATGATTCCCGTGGTCCCTTCACAAACAACCACTCCAGGCATCTGATTATCCAGCCACCTTTAACGTTTCAGGGGCTAGTTGAATTGAGAAAGGGTGGAGACAGGCAGCCATGTTGGAGTTTGCCTGCTGGTTTGATAGCCTGTATATATGGAGTCCTGCACACAGGCCAGTACAGACTCAGTAGCTCTCTCCTGGCTCAGTATGTTTAGTTTCGGGGCTGGCTAGATCTGAGCCACCTATGGACAGATGTCTGCCTGGTGGTTCTGGGCTGGAGGTCATCTGGGTCTTCCCACCTGATTGTGAGCTTTCTTGGGATCCACTGCAATGTGACCTGGAACACAGGCAGGGATGCATATCCTCTTGGGGAGTTTTTTTTTGTTTTGTTTTTGTTTTTTTTTTTGTTTTGTTTTTTGTTTTGTTTTTGTCCTAGACAGGGTTTTTGGAGCGCTGGGATACTCGTGAACTCCTAGCTCTTCTAGAACAGGTGCCTCTTAGCTGGATTTCATCTGTCAGCCTTGAGCTGGGGAGTGACACCCTAGGGCTCCTTAGTTTTCACATGCCACTGTCTGTACCAGGGGACCTGTCCATGTCCCTGTAAACCTGTGGTAAACATGGCTGGAAGTGCAGGCCAGGTGTCGCAGACAGGGTATCCATGGACTGGAAGGCTTTGTGCAGAGCCTTCTGTCTTCCAGCCCCTTCGTCCTAGGCTATGTCTCCTGAAAGGTACACGTATCAACAGAGCTAACCCAGTTGACTTGCCTACACACATGTCCTATTGCCTAGGAGAGGTTGAGGGACCCAGGCAAGGTGTCCAGGTCCCCTCTGTGGCTTGCTTGCAGGGCATTTGTGTGCCCCCCTTTTTTTTGCCAGGTCAATAGCAGGGTACAGCTGTGGGGATGACCGCGTGCATTCCCACCGGCCTGGGAGGCTGTGCAGTGCTGGATGGAGCTGGGTGGTTGGCAGGATGCATAGCTGTATCCAGTGCCTATGATGATGGCTATGGGGGCTGTGACTAGGGATGGTTCTTGACCTCCAGGACAGGACAATGGTAGACTTTGCTCCCTGGAGAGCCAACAGGAAGGATCTGGTGTGACTTGTGCTCATCTTGGTTCCTCATAGATCGCCCTTAGACCCTTAGAAGCTGTCTTTCCCTCTGATCTACTCCATTGTGGGATAGATACCCTTGGGCTTCCATTAGGAGGGTAACTGTTCTGGCTGGGTCACTTCCTGGCCAGACAGGCCCATGGTTTCCTCTGTCTGTAGTACGACAGTCAGTGTTGCTATCATCAAGAGGCTTAATGCCAGCAGGGCATGATGATACACACGGTTTTCCCAGTACTCGAGAGGCTGAGGCAGGAGGATAGTGAATTTGAGGCTGGTCTGCACTGTATCACGAGACTGTCTCAAAAACAAAACAATAGAAACCAAGTTTAACACTTTATTTAGTGTTCTAACCTCCCTTTCCATTGTTAAGTGGGTCTGTGTGCGTGTGTGTTTGCATGTGTAGGTGTATGTGTGTGTGCATGTGCACATGTATGCACATGGAGGCACGAGGTCGATGTCCGGAATCACCCTCCTTTAGTCTTCTGCTTTATTCACTGAGGCAGGATCTCTCAATCAAACCCAGAGCTCAGTGATAGTGAGTCTTGCTAGCCAGCCTGTCTGCTCTAGTGATTCCCTGCCTCTGCTCTCTGAGGCTGGGATTCCAAGTGTAGGCTACCATGCCCACCTAGCATTTGTGAAAGCTCTGGGGATCCGAACTCTGGTCTTCATACTTGTGTGTCAGTCAATCTCCCCAGGCCTCACATAGGGTTTTGATTTGTGTGTGTGTTATTTTTTTAAGACCTCAGGTCAGGTCTGAGAAGATCCATACTGTTTAACATCGCGAGGTGGGTGGGTAGGCTGGTACACAGTTGTAGAGCTCATGTTTCCTTGTCTCAAATGTTCAGGAAAATGCTTGTGAGCATCCTCTGGCCATTTTTTTGATCATAATATATTTTCCCTTGTGATCTGTCTTGCAGCTGCCACCCCAAGGCTCTGAGGCTTCCTAAAACCAACTGGGATCAGGCAAGGCTGCTTCTGTGTGGCCCTCTGAACTCTTGGTGTTCTCTTTCCAGGCTGGTCCAGGGACCCTCATCATGGCGGCAGGCGTGCAGGACTTCAACAGGACGGAGTTCGATCGGCTGAATGAGATCAAGGGTCATCTGGAAATTGCCTTACTGGAAAAGCACTTCCTTCGTGAGTGTGAGGAAGTACTTGGGGGGGGGGGGGGGATGGGCCACAGCTGAGGCAGGGTGAGCTGGAGATGCTATGGTGTGGACATGGGACAGGTGTGCGTGGGGGCAGGTGCGGATGGGGGCAGGCACATGTGAACATAAGCATGCGTGGGGGTAGGTATGAACAGAGGTGTGTGCAGGGAAAGGTTTGGACCAAGATGTGGACCTGGACTTCAGACTTTGATGCCCTCACATGACGTTTCCCTCTGAATGTGTGTCTTGTCTGTCTGTTGCCTGTTGCTTCACAAAACCCAGTCCTGGCCTGTGCTTTGCAGATGGGGTGAGGAAGCAGTTGGAGTCTGGGAAAGGGGTGACCTGGTCTATGAAAATTGGGAAGATTGTCATAAATCAAGCAGAGTTAACTCAGAATTTTCAGAGTTCCTCATAGGCATCTGAAACTATTTGTACTGTTACATACAGAGGGATGGTGGGAGGACCCTGGGACCCAGTTGTTTGAGGGCCGTCCACTCCTGGCTCCTGCTGGCCAGATCTTGACCTTTGGAGTAAGGAGGAAGTGGTTTTTTGGCAGAACAGTAGCTTTTGCAGGTTCAACCCAGTCGCATCTCATGTTTGGTCTTTCTCGTAACTTCCACGTCCTCCTGGTCTTGCAGATGAGTAAACTGAGGCACGGGTGACCGAGTCGCCCTACCATGTAGCGAGAATAGTAATGAGATTTAAGCCAATCTGGCTAGCTCCAAAGCCCATTCTTGCGGCCCCCAGTGCGTGTTGTCAGAGCTGATGCTCTGCACAAGCCAAGACTACTGGGAAGCAACTATAGGAAGAGAGTTTCAGTCCTGCTTGCCCAGAGCCCGTCACTGGGAATCCATGGAGCAGGTCCAGGCTGGGAGCAGGACATAGGAGGGCTGCTGGAGCAGTCACCCCACTGGAGCAATTTGAAGGTGCACAGCACTGAGCCAGCCAGAGCTCATGAGGGTGAGGGGGTGGGGGACTCTAAGGGTGCTAGATCATTAAGGAAAGTGTCTGAAGTGCATACTTGGCTATTCTAGGAACATGACAACAATTCTTTTCTTTGTGTTACCTACCCAAAGAGGTATCTCATCCTATTCCTTGATAACCTTTTTCGGGGAAGGGGGTGGGACTTTTCAAGACAACATTTCTCCGTGTAGTCCTGGTTTTGTAGACCAGGCTGGCCTCGAACTTAGAGATCCACTCACCTCTGCTTCCCAAGTGCTGGGATTGAAGGTGTGGATCGCCACCACCCTCCTTGGTAACTCTTAAGGCAGTTATGGCATTTCCACTGATAGTGTGTGGGCTTCTCCTGGCAGGGTTTTTATTTTTCCATTAATTATGGAAGATTTTGAATATACATGGAAGCAAAAGCAGAAAGCATCAGAGGCTCCTGTTGACTTGCGCCTGCCTCTCCAGGAGCGGATTCTAGGCCAAGGCTGGCTTTCGCTCCTCCCCCTCTGGGTTGGGCGAAGCTCAGCCAGCGAGCGCGCTATCACTTCATCTGTAAATATTTTAGTAGATAGCTCAATATGTTTTAATGACAAAAGCTGAGAGACCAAGATGGGAAGCTGAACAACACACAGCTTTTCCCCGATTGCATCAGAGACCGACTGGAGCTGGGATCTCCCTGATAGGTTTTTGACAACTCCGAATTGATACCCAACAAGGTCCGTGGGCGGGAACGGCTGGCGTATCTCCTCTGTCTTTTGGTGCCTTCTTCTCTCCTCTATTCCTGCCATAGTCCTTGGTGGCTCACTCACCAAGGCTGGGATTCCCTGCTGGATTCTATGGATAATGCTCCATAGAGTCACCATGTCTGCCATCCCTCCTCCACAGTGATGGATGTGGTTGGTGTTTGGGGCAGCCTTTTGATGATATTCCTGTGCGTTGCCCCGAGGCATGCTGCCCCTGACGTCACAAAGAGCAGGCACCTTGGCAGAGTTTTCAGACTGGTCGATTTTGTTTGTCCATAGTTCTTGCTCCACTGATTAGCTAATGAGTTTCTGCCAACAAATTCCTGTTTGCTCTCTTTGCCTTGAGATACGGTAAGCATGGGAAAGGCGAATGCACAAACTTCCTCCCTTTGTGACAGAGTTTTAAATATTCCACCTGAGACCAGAGAGGGTCCCTGCTCCGCTGTGTGTTCTAGAATCACCAGGAGCTCCAGTAACAAGGAGTGATCACAGAGTTACGGCCTCTGTGTGCGCTCATATTTCTGCCTCTGGGATGCACAAGCCTCATCCCTTGGTTTCTTGGCCTGTTCATAGTGGGACAAGATAGTCTAGTTCCTCCCCCCCCCACCCCCCCCCACCCCCGCCATTAACACTTCCCGTGCCAGTGCTGAAATTAACTACTTTTCCAGGTAGCCCTGGTTCTTTTCAGTGGAAAGTCATCTATAGAGATCAACTGAGGATTACAGGACAGTCACTGTATCTGGGAGTCATCGTGTCTTGACCATTACAATGACCACGGCTAGGGCAGTATGAGTTCAGACAGGTGACTCTATAGGAACAGACAGCCAAGACTCCTGGGTGTCTTTTGGTCATCACTGGGTACTGTGTCTGTGTCTTCAACTCACACTGGATATGTTTCTCAGAGGCAGCAACAACAGCCGTACTCAATTGTCTTATCTCACAATAATATATGCCAGTCTCAGGACCATCGGGGCATGGTGGTCAACACCTATGATCCCAGAGCCGAGGAGGCAGAGGCAGGAGGAGAATCAGAGGTCAGCCTGGGATATAGAAGGAAAGGAACGTTGTCAAAACCAAAGCAAACCCCCACAAACACCCTGGTGTGGCAGTGCACATCTTTGATCCCAACTTGAGACAGGAGCCAGGAGGCAGGAGCCAGGAGGGACAGGAGGCAGGAGGGACAGGAGGCAGGAGGCAGGAGGCAGGAGGCAGGAGGCAGGAGGCAGGAGGCAGAGGCCAGCCAGAGCTGCACAGAGAGATCCTGTCTTAAAAATAAAACATAAAAATGCCAGGGCCACCACCAGCCTGGGGACCACTGGGCCCGGTCTTTGGTTTTTACCACTTTTGTCCCAAGGGAGCATCTCACAAGGGAAGCATCAGTGTCTTCATTGGAATGCCACCTGCACAGTTGGTTCCTCTGCCTCCTGGCCCCACCATTGAAGAGTGCAGGGCCGGCTTCAGTCATTTCCCCCACCCCTGATGTTTATAGAGATTGCCTTTGTTTGGCTGGAGTCTATTTCGACTTTCCCACCCCTGATGTTTATAGAAATTGCCTTTGTTTGGCTGGAGTCTATTTTGACTTTATTTCAGACCCAGAAGAAAGTTACAAAAATTGCACTGAGAATGTCTGCATGCTTCTCCTGGAGTTACTCCTCAAAGTGTAACAATGTTGCCACACTGGTGGGTCTGTGGGGTTTTATCTGTCCAGCTGGCTTCCCACCATCTAGCTATCTATACGTTTACATATACATGTGTGCATCCCCCATTATCTATCTCCCATCCCCCCTCATCTATGTAGCCGTCCACCCACACATCCAGCCATCTTCCATCCATCCATTTATACATCTGTCCACACCCTCCTAACCCATCAATCCCCCATGTATCTATGCATCTCACCCACTCACGCATCCATCCACCACATCCATCTCTTGCCCACCAGCCCACCCATCCACCCACCCCTCCATCTCTCATCCACCTACCCGTCCATCCATTCATCCATCTGTCCATCTATTTATATGTTTTTTTTTTTCCTGAGCCACCTGATGGTCTGTTTCAGACATGGTGCTTCTGAGTTCCGAACACTCTTGCCATGTGTCCTAAAAGCAAGGCTGTTCTCTTATCTAGCCTCCACGTGCAGTGTGCAGCTATCAAAACCATGAGGTAATGTTGCTATGCCATCATCTGGTATGAGACCTTATTGCGGCCTCACAGTTGTCTCGCGTCCTTTTTAGCAAAAGGAAGTTCTGGTCACACGTTGCCTCTTTGGGCTTCGAGCTGCCTCTTCAGCTTGTTTCCTGAAGCAGGTGTTTTTCTGAGGCATGCGGGTAGGTTGCTTATAGAATGGGCTCGGGTTTAGATGTTCTCTGTTGCTTTACAGAGACTCGGGTCATGTGGCTTTTGCCCTGAATGTCACAGACGTGATGGTGTGTCCTCAGTGCCGGTCACAAGGTATAGGATATCACCTCACCTCATTCTGCATGATGCCAAGAGTTCCTTGTCAAATTCAATTCTTATAGCTATCTAAAATGATTGCACTTGGGGTTGTAGCTCAGTGGCAGAAGGCCCGCCAGGCATGCTCAAGAGAGGGCCTGTGTCCCGTCCACAGTACTGAGGGAAGAAAAGAAGCACCCAATCAAGAAAAACTGTTTACAGTAGCATAAGCCTATGGTTTCAGCTCAAGGGAGGCTAAGCCAGGACGTCACCTGAACCCTGGAATTCAATACCAGCCTGGGCAACACAGTGAGACCCTTTCTGAAAGCAGATTTTTAAAAAGATAATACCAAGTGGTTTATCTGGCTGCACTATCAAGTGATAGTCAGGGAACTTGAGTCTCCTCTGGAGTCTCGGTTTTCTTCTAACTTAATAATCCTTGCTCTTGAGTTTTGTGTTTGGTTGTACCTTCCCCTCTAGATAAGGGTTAGCACACTCACTCTATGCACACTTGCGTTCTGTTCTGGCATTCACTCTAGGATGGTGCCAAAGATCCTCCCTGCTCTGTTTTCTGTCTGTGTCCCCAGTCTGGGTGTGGCCTAATCTACTAAATTGCCTGTTGGTGACCGATTATACCATCTCCAGCCTTCTGCACTGGCTATTAGTTATAGGCAGCCCTTCCCAGCCCTCTGCACCTTGAGGGTGGGGTGGGACCTATTTTTATACCCGAGGCTTGATGTCTGCGGTATAGTAGGTGCTGAGTGACTGGAAGAAACTGCAGAAAAGCCTGGCAGGGGTGGAGTTTGCACAGAGGAGCCTGTGCTTCCACCCAACATGGCATCCCTCACAGTCTCCAGGGTAATACAGTCTTAGAGTCTTGAGACACACAGATAATAAGTTCTGGCTGTCACTAAGCCTATACCACATGTGCTGGCCTGGTGGCTCCTGTTGCACCTGGTCGGCAGGGGAATACCATGTGTATGGTGGGGAGAGCTGCCCGCTGGCCTAGAGACCTGGGCTTCTGGCTCTTGCTTCCTTCTTTCACTAACAGCTCTGCATGAACTGTTTTGGACCTTGGCTCCATCCATAAGCACCTAAATGATTAGTGTTCAGATTCCATTCAACCCTCTCAGCTGTCCTTTCTCTCTGACAATAGCCTGTCATTCTTCACGGAAGAGGGAAATAGCCCCAAGCGCCTAATAGGTTTCTTCAGTGATTAAATATTGAAGGGTACAGATGTTCCCAGAAGAAAATGACACAGAATGAAGAAGGTGCAGCTGAAAGGTGCCTTAGTTCCAGCCAAAGGCAGGGGCCTAAGCTTGTTAAAGACTGTAAATGAGTGAATGGTGTCCATGTCTAGCAAGTCTGAGGTACATTTCACTGGATTATTGCTCGCGGGACCTGAACACATTCAATTCCAAGGCCTATAACCGAGTGTGCATTTATTGATTGCTTGCCGCATACAGGCTCCGAAAAGTGAGATCACCAGCACTGTAAGGCATGCACACAGTCTCTACCTCAAAACAGCTTGGCATGCAGTTGGATTTTGGAGGGGAGGGTGCTTCGTGCCTCTGGAGTCTCCAGGTTGATGGTTACTGGGCTGGGCTATAGAGCTTTGTATGGATTGAGGGTCTTTCTGAGGTGACACCTCCCCAGTGTAATTTCTGCTGGCACCTCCCTGGTCAGTCTAGAGGAGACTGCCCTGGGGATTGTGCCTTGTCTCCAGCTCCTGACACCTGTGCAGTGGTATGAGTGGATTCCCAGTGGAGGCAGCCAGTGGATAGCAGTGATTCCGGAAGCATGTGACTCAGAGGGAGGAGGCCTTTGCTCCAAACCCCTGACACGCCTAGAAGTCCTCTTCATCCTAAACATGTGTTGGGGGTGGGCTAGAATGTCTGACCCTCGATCTGTGGGAAGACTTCTGGAAGAAGGCAGGAAAGGCTTACCTTTGGATGTACAGATTCAGAAAAAACAAACAAACAAACAGACCTTGTAACACAGGTTAGGCTAAGGTGATTGATCTAGCTGATCAGAGATGAGCAAGACCGCCTCACTATCAATCTGTGGAAAGCAGAAGTCCAGGAGCAGCCAGAGTGCCTCCAGGGTTCTGAAGAGTTGAAGCAGTCAAGAGACCAGCTAGAGACAGAGCTAGGTTTGTTGTTGACAAATGTTCCTCTAGACCTAGGCCGCTGGGGGGGGCCTGGCCTCCTAACTCTGCCTCATCCTATAAATTAAGTGCAAAGATAAGCCCCAGGGGACAGAACCTGGGAGGGTCTGCTTCTGTCTTTAGTGTGAAGCTGGTGAGAGGAAGGGGTCAGAGACCAAATTAGGACTGAAGACTGAGATAAGCCAGACACAGGTCCCATGGAAAATTTTCCAGGAAAAAGATGAAATCGCCCCCCCCCCCCAAATTAAAGCTCTGGCCCACTAGGCCCAAAGTTTCATATTTCTGTGTCTGGGGTATGTGTCTGTGGATTAGTGATGGAGTGCTTTTCTAGCATGTGTGAGATCCTTGGGTCTGTACCCAGTACCAGGGTGGGGAGGAGCCCCAAACCTTTGCTTTTCTACACCATTCTGTTACCCAGTAAAATGTACTCTTGAAGACTTCATTGCAGATGAGATATTTGTCCCTAAGACTTGTCATTACTCAGGATATAAGGTCTTTGAGCACAGAAGCTGAGCCTGTTTTCCAAACCCCTGGCCTGCCTGTAGCTTAAACATCAGAGGAAAATACTCAGATCCCCTGGTGCTGGCTCTGGAGCTGCTCCCAGGGCCAGGCCTCCTGCAGTATTGGGCTGAGATGGTGACATCATAGGTTGATGTGTTCATCTGCTGCGTCATGCTGATGGCTGATGGCTCCATTATTGCTGTCCTGGCAGGATGCCTTGAGCAATGACAATTGATTGTCACAGAGAGTGTTCCAATCAGGAGCCACCGTCCATCTCTGTGACCTCCGTGTGGACTGATAACCTGCCTTACAGGCACAGCATCAGCTCCCAGGACCATGAGAGGGTATCATCCCATCCCTGCTTCTGGGTGGCATGTTGGAGCTCCTGTGTTGGCAGTAGAGAGAGAAGACTTGGGCCAGTGGCCAGTTATCCTCCGCCGCTCCCAGTGGTCCCCCGTGGGAAACCTCATGTAGCAGAGACACTGTCCAGTGGCGTGTGGAGTGTGTTGTACAGCCCTGTGGGGACAGCAAATTACCTGTCTATATTGGCATCCTCTGGCTGGATTTTATGGGAGGGAGAGAAGCCAGCTGCTGCCTCATCTGTATGGTCTCAGAGCCTGGCAGCTGCAGGGCGCTCAGTACACATCTGGGTGGATGTATACTGACTCAGCAGATCGCTGGCTATGCAAGCCAGAGGTGCGCACATAGCTAATGGGATGAGTGGATAGATGGTCGGAGTGCTACCCCGCACCCAGGCATGCCTTTCTGTACACCCAAAGACATTCTCCAGCCATATCCTCCTTTGTTTACTACCTGGTGTTTGTGGTCCCAGGCACAGTGTCTCCTTACCAGTCTTTACTCCCTAGCATGTGTATTGAATATGAATCTTTGGGGCTCATGTCACCTTGCTGGTGGTAGGGTGTTCGTGCCTGCCCTCCTGCCCATATTAAGCAGGTACCGGGTATTTAGCGATGAGTTCGATGCTTTGAGGAAGTTTGGCTGCTGGGGCATGGTTGGAGGGACATGTCCAGAAGATATGGAGTGGATAGAGCAGACACCTAAGAAAAATTGTGTGTATGGCTTTTTGCCTACATGTATGATATATTCATGCACCACATGTGTGCCTGGAACCCATGGAGGCCTGAAAAGGGCACTGGATCCTCGAAACTGGAGTTACAGGCAGCCGTGAGCCACCATGTGTTGGTTGGGACTTGAACCTGGGTCCTCTGGAAGAACAGCCAATACTCTTAGCCATGGAGCCATCTCTCCAGCCCTTGCCCTTCTTCTTTCAGACCCGAGGGCATCAGACTTTTGAATAACCACGTCTCTCAGCCCAGGGCTAGCCAAGGCTAGCCAGGGCCTCAGAGTTCAGCCCTTGAGCATTGGAGGCAGTAGCTTGCCACCCCAGCTCCCCATCTCATACTGAAGGGCCATGTTGGGCCTGGAAAGACAGCCATTCTGGGCAGTACTTCTGACTGGAATCTCATTTCTCTCTCTCTCTCTCTCTCTCTCTCTCTCTCTCTCTCTCTCTCTCTCTCTCTCTCTCTCTCTCTCTCTTCCTTCCTTCATTCCTTTCTTCC
The DNA here is from genome assembly GCF_011762505.2 of Arvicanthis niloticus. Classification (NCBI taxonomy): domain Eukaryota; kingdom Metazoa; phylum Chordata; class Mammalia; order Rodentia; family Muridae; genus Arvicanthis; species Arvicanthis niloticus. The sequence continues at coordinate 60,841,976 of NC_047670.1, forward strand.
TATTTATTTATTTATTTATTTATTTGCACACAAATCTCAGGACACTGCCCTAGTCCCATAACTGACTTCCTAAACCCAGAATGCCAAGCCCAAGCAGCAGCCTGTCCTGTTAGAATGCTCAACGTCCAGAACTTGGCCTCACACTACCTGATTTTGAAGGAACATTCAGCTTGGTGCTGACAGTTCACCATGCTGTAAATGCCACTTCTGTGCAGAGCAATGAATAACACGGCGATAAGTGAGTGCTAAGAGAGCACACAGGCTGTAGGGGACACGGAGGGCAAGCGGAGTGGCCAGAGAAAAGGAACATCACAAGGGCCGCTTCACTGGGGCTGAAGGTGAACGGATGCCCTGAACTCAGGAGGCGACTCATACGTCGTCCATTGGGGAGGGCAAGGCATTGTGTTTTAGAAAGGTCCTTAAGGATAACAGGAAGGGAAACTGGGCTGGGAAAAACCTGTTCAGGTGCCCAGTTGTGTGCAGCCCAGCCTGGCCAGGGACAGCTTTCTTTTCCCCTCCGGGTGGCTTCTGTGTATATGTGCTCCAGTTGGGTGGGGAGAAATTTTATTTAAAGCTTATCATTTGATTTTCGCCCCCTCTGGCTAGGCCTGTTGCATCTTGTGCCAAAGGGATTCCTGCTTGAGAGATCTGCTTTTACAAATTTAAAAATAGCTTTGAAGTTGTTTTCCTTCCCCGTGGGCCGGGAGCCATGGAGGCTGCGCAGCCTGGGCAGGCCATGGCTGTGGGCTGAATTATCTCCTCTGTGTCCCCTTGCATCAGCATACTGAGAAGGGCAGAATGGTTTTCTTGGGTTCAAGGGTCCATGAGTCACCTGCCCTTCACCTTCCAGAGCCTGGGGAGGCTAAAGCCCAGAGCAGATGGGAGAACAGGTGGTCCCTCGTCTCCCATAGCTTCTGTCATGCGTGTTCTGTGAGGAATCGTTTGCTGTACCAGGTCCCTCTGACTTCAGGGTCTCCCCCTTTTGAGTTTGTTTTGCCTCTTTGCTTTGGAGATACCTGGCAGTCTCCAAATAAGGGTTGGGTATGGGGATCAGAATCTCTTCCTTCTTAGGGTCCCCAAAGGTCACTATCATAGGTGACCTAGTACTTTTAGACCCATGTAGATGTAAAGGTCTACCTAGACACAGAAATAGCCCCCTGGCTTTCTCTCTTCTCCACATTCATTTTGTTGTCTCAACATCGCCATGTGGGTAAGGATGGGGTAGACCTTGTCCCTCAGGGACTGTCTTGGTTCCCTCTGGTGCTGTGCACCTGAGTCATCTTGCTTGTCTTCCTGGTAGTTCGTTTGCTGGTCTGCTGAAAAGAATAACACGGTGATAACATGGTTGTCGTGGGAGCAGAAGCCTAGAATGAAGCTTCTAAGTTGTGATATTGAACTCTTCTTCTGAGGTACACCCTGGGGACTTAGATTCATCTTCAGCAGGCATTCCCACTCCTCTGGCCTTCTGAAAGTTCCATGGCCATGTCTGCTGTGTAACCAGGCCAGCCGAGTGCATGGAGTCACCTATGGCCAGCATCAGGCCATGTACAAAAGCTAAACCCTGGTCTTGGAGCTATGCCACACCATCAGTGGCATGTGATACACAGTCTCATGGCTCTGCAGCATTGACTCTGTGGTCTAATGTGCTAGGCAATGGCTTTTGCCTAAATCCTCACTTGTGACTTAGACACAGTATGGCTTTCTCACTTGACCGAGCCTGTAAGAGCCCTGTGTGGAAACAGGGCTCTGAGCTTGTATCTGTCTCTGTCCTCAGACTGAGGGCACAGGAGAGCTGGTGTCCTTCTGCTGTGCAGCTCAGGGTTATGTGAGTGTATTATAGGATGGCACACCTATTGCCTCTGGCAGTGTGCTGGCCATTGGTCCCTTTCTCAAAACTATTGGGTTTTGAGAAAGTCTATGTAAGCATTCATTGCCTGGGCTGCCTTGGTGAGGTGCTGGGAGTCCTGCTTCTGTGTTGGGGGACATAATTGGAGATAACAAGAGAGTGAGGTGGGAGGGGGACCCTTTCAGCTGGGGGGGGGGTTTCCTGTACCCAGGAAGGCCAGTATGCCCATTAGAGGAGGGCTTCTTGTTTTGTGATGCTCAGGGCACTGTGAGGCTGGAAAGTCCTCTGTGGACTTCCATCTATTGGGGGCTCCTTTGCCCTGTCTGCTGTTATCTCAGGGGAGAACATGGTAGGTAGAATCTCGATTTCCCCAAGAGTGTTTACCCCTTAATCCCTGGAACCTATGCGTGTGACTATTCCTTCGCAGATGTGACAGAGTTGTCAGCCTGAGGTGAGAGAGCTAAGATTATCTATGGGCGCAAAGCAATCCCAAGGAGGCTGGTGGGTCAGATGGAGTTGGGAAGGATGGAGATGAGTCAGTATGAAGTCAGTGATCTTTGGGAGTCAACCAGCCAATCGGAGCACGGTCCTCTGGATGCTGGAAAGGATGCAGTATGCCCAGTCTTCCCACCAGCCTCCAAATAAAACCGGCCCATTGACACCTCTATTGGATCAAGCCCAAAACACCTGTTTGATCTCCGGACCTTTTAAAACTGTGAGATGGAAGCTGGGCAGTGGTGGCGCACGCCTTTAGTCCCGGTACTTGGGAGGCAGAGGCAGGCAGATTTCTGAGTTTGAGGCCAGCCTGGTCTACAGAGTGAGTTCCAGGACAGCCAGGCTACACAGAGAAACTGTGTCTCAAAAAACAAACAACAAAAAACACAAAAACAACAACAACAACAACAAAAAACCAAACAAACAAAAACTGTAAGATAGTGTCTTAGTTAGGGTTTTATTGCTGTGAACAGACACCGTGACCAAGGCAACTCTTATAAGGACAACATTTAATTGGGGCTAGCTTGCAGGGTCAGAGGTTCAGTCTATTATCATCATGGTGGGAACATGGCAGCATCCAGGCAGGTATGATGCAGAAGGAGGTGAGAGTTCTACATCCTCATCTGAAGGCTGCTAGCAGAATACTGGCTTCCAGGCAGCTAGGATGAGGGTCTTACAGCCCACTCCCTCAGTGACACACCTGCTCCAACAGGGCCACACCTTCTAATAGTGCCACTTCCTGGGCCAAGCATATACAAACCATCACAGATAGTGACTGTTGTACTAAGTCAGGATGTAATATTAGCTGCCACAAGAAGCTAATTTGTAGATATTCAAGGTGCTCCATCATCCTACCATTCACCCCATGGGAGACCCCATGGTCTGTCATGGGTCAGTCCAGCATCACTAGCCTCTGTGAACAGTAGGGGTTATATTAGAGACTGAGGTGACCCTTCCCCAAGTCATAGCAGTGACAGGCTTACAGTATGGGGGATCCAAAGTTCTAGAACAGAAAGCTGGGACCGCTAACGGGCCACAGTTGGATCTCAAGACAGAGACACTGGGGATGGAAGGGGCTTCCATGGGCCTCGTGACTCCATTCCATGAGGAGGCTGGCTGAGGATGGCCTTACAGGCGGCCAGCTCAGCACTCTCTGCTTGGCAGGCAGTCAGCTTTTCCCTCCTGCTCCTCCTCTCTTAGAGGAGGAGCAGGAGAAACCGATGACTGGGGTTTGTATTGCTATTGTTCTGTGGAACGACAGGACCAGGCACTGCATCTGACCTAAATGTGTCACCGTGGGATGGAAGCTGGCCCACATTACTGAGACAGACACCATCGGGGCTCATCATTTCAGTTGCAGAGAGAGGGCCTTGCAGGGAGCCATTAGCTGAGGGAGAAAGAGTTCACGGAAAGAAAGGCTCAGAAATCCCACTGGTTTTTATACACCCAGCTTTCCCCGCCTGCCACCAGAAAAAGGTGCAAAGCTTCTGGGGCTCTGCTGGGAACAGACAGGCTGACTCACTAAATTGGCAAGGGCTGCAGTGGACCTGCCCCTGCAGCTGAGCCCCTAATGGCTGGGGAGGGCAGGTAATGCCTAGAGCCGGGCTGCAGAGGCACACCATAGAAGAAGCAGTTGTATATTATTGCAGGGCTGAGCTTCTGGGCCCTTGGAGTCCTGGAAGGGGCTAGTGGTATTTGTGCTGCAAGGAGACTTACACTCCTCCAAGGGGGCTGCACACGTGCCCTTCCCCACCAGAGAGAACGGAGAGAACGTTGTCTGCACCCTGCTCATCTTGGGAAGGGATCTCTGTGCTCACATCTGCATCAGCATTGCTCCAACCCCACTGCCGGCTAATCATCTGCCGTGAATGGAACATGGTGATGAGCTCTCTGATATAGTGACACCAGGAAGACACAGACATTCACGGGAGGCCAATTAAGGAAAGCCCAATTTCCTGTTCCTGGCTGAGCAGCTTGCATCCTAAAGATTGAGAAGAATCGCTTTCGATCTTCACATGGGCTGGGATCCAAGAGGCCATGGAGGGGGGGTGGGGGTGGGGGTGGGGGTCAGGTGATCAGGCAGGAAAGTATCCAACCCCCAGCCTCAGCCTTTCTCCCTCAATTTCCCTCCAGCAATACCAACAATGTAAGGTTTCTTAGCTCTGTTTATCTGAGGTGTCAGAATTGTCAGTATAGAGACAGAAGATGGAACATAGAGACCCCCCCCAGGCTGAGTCTGCTCATACATCTGGTTCTTTCATTTTTAATTTTTTGAAGATTCATGTATTATTTTTAAGTGTACTTGTGCTGGATAGTTTTCTGTCAACTTGATGCAAGCTAAAGTCATCTGAGGGGAGAGAATCTCAGTTGAGAAAATGCCTCCATAAGATCCAACCTTAGGGTATTTTCATAATTAGTTTGATATGGGCAGGCCCAGTCCATTATGGTGGTGCTTTCCCTGGGCTGATGGTCCTGGGTTCTACAAGAAAGCAGGCTGAGCAAGCCATGGGGAGCAATCCAGTAAGCAGCACCCCTCCATGGCCTCTGCATCAGCTCCTGCCTCCAGGTTCCTGTCCTGCTTGAGTTCCTGTCCTGATTTCCTTTAGTGATGCACTATGATATGGAAATGTAAGCCAAGCAAACCCTTTCCTCCCCAACTTGCTCTTGGTCATAGTGTTTCATCTCAGCAACAGAAACCCTAACTAAGACAGTACTTGTGTGTCCATTTGAGTTTATGTGCACCACATGAGTGCAGGAGTCCACAGAGGCCAAAGGGCATCGTATCCCCTGGAACTGGAGTTGAGGGTCATGAGCTGTCCGAGATAGATGCTGGGAATAGAACCTAAGTCCTGTACAAGAGCAGTAAGCACTCTTATCTTCTGAGCCATCTCTCTAGTATCCCCACTCGCTTAATAAAAAGATGTATTTCCACATCTGGTTCTTGAGCTGGCCATGTGTAGTTGCCTTAAGTGCAGGCCTGATTAACTGTCCCGAGTAAGTGGCTGAGCAAGGCAGATGGGTACCTTTGGGAGAAAGCCCACTGGTCATCTTAGTGGAGGATGTCAGGTGGTTGATCCAGCCACCTGCTCATTCACTGAACCCCGATAGCTCTTCTACTGTACCCCTATCCCAGGCTGTAGGATGGGCCAGGCGGCTGAGACTTGGGTCCTGAAGAGGGAGGCTTCTGGCCTGTCTGTCTCAAGTGATCATACAGTCTCCCTGTTGTTAAGAGGACCAGCTTTCTTAGCTTTCACCATCTTCCATCCATCCCATAGGGAAAGGCCTAGGGCAACAGTCTCCCCCAGCATTATAGACAAGGTTCTGCCCACTAGGGGGTCAAGGCTAGGCAAGGGCTAGCATTTAGGCTTTCCCAGTGGGTCCATTCATTGGCTTGAGGCTGCTCTCCAGGCCCCTCCCATACATCTGCTCTGGGCAGCTTATTTTCCCCAGTTAGTGTCCCAGGAACTTTGACAGGCTAAGACACAGGAACTCAGAGAGTGTCTACCGGTGAAGCTGTGTGTAGCTAGGTTCCCCACAGCTGTGCCAGGCAGCACTGGGGGAATAGAGGCAGCCTTTACCTCACAGCCGGGATTAGCAATAGGATAGGCAGGATACCCTGTGGTATCTAGAATTCATGGGCTGAGGACCCCAAAAGTCCAAGGCCCTCTGCTGCCTCTACAGTGACCCCACCTTGCCCATCAGTGTGAAGCAGCTGCCTCTCCCTGGGAATCTAGCCACGTGGTCCTGCTCAGAGGCTGTAGAAAATAATGTTGTGTAGTTCCTTTGTCTCGGAACAGCACAGGGCAAAGCTTGTCTTTTCCTGCAGAGATTTCCCTCCCCAGGGCTCAGCTCACCAACCCCAGAACTGGAATGCTCTGTGTGATTGAAACCAATATTGACCCAATAACTGAACCAGCAGCCACAGGCCACAACTGCAGTGGACTTCTGCATAGACAGTCCTTAGATCACATCTAAGGGTACTGCTATCCAGGAAGCCAAGCGCAGGACACACAGACATGCCCTGACCTTAGCCCTGGGTTATCATGGCTTTGTACCTGCCTGAGCCTTTGGAGGCCAGATAAGGCTAGGTGTGGGCACTGACCCTGCCTCCCCAGGATGTTCTTTAGAAGTGACCTCCACATCATCCCAGGAAGACTAAACTCCACATGAGGCATTCCTGTCGTCTATGGTGATAGGAATACCATGTCCTGGTTGTCCCCTTGTCAGCATTGGCAGAGTCCATGACACGCTGTCTAGGGAGCTATCCTTACCCTGTGTTTTCTGTGGCTCTGGAAATAGCTGGGAGCTGGGCGTGTCCTGAGGTTTGAGCTGCCCTGACCCTTGCTGATATCTTCCTTGCTGTGAACCTTCTTCACGGACAGCTCTAGGTACTAAGAGACCAGGGTAGGCTGCAGCTCTGTGAGGTGACATAGCTACCTAGGTGGTAGGACCCTGAGGAGATTCCCTGTGGAACTGGGTTGGTCACTGCCATTGTGAGCGGGCAGAGCTGGGTCTTAGAGCTCACCTTGAGGTGGAATGTCAACCTGTGAGACATTCACAAGGCAGCTCTGTGAGAGACCTTGTCCACGGGGCTGTCCCACACCAAAGCCCGCCACTATGCTAGTTAGCAGCGGGGCCTGGATCTTGGGCTGCGAGCCTTATTGCTCTACCTGACTACCTGGGATAACATCCCCAGATGGTGTTGCTGGCATAATCTCCTACTTCCGTCCACATTTGCTCCTTCCCATTTACAGTGGGCGAGCCCTCCAAGGCTCTCAGGTAGCCTAGATACTTCTCTTCTGACCCCCAGCCCACTGTCTGCACCCTGCCTCTCTCTGCCTGGGCCCTACCCTCATTGTCCCAAGAGCGCTGTTTCTGTTCCTGTCTACCTGCCTGTGGGTTCAAGACTGGCCAGGGCAGGGCTGAGGGTTGTCACTCAAGACTCCCTCCTGGCTCAGCCTGAGCTGTCTGTTGGGACGATGGAGGAACTGAGCACAAAAAAGCAGTGTGTTGAGGGCAGTGGCCCTTCACCATCCGAACCCTGGCTGCCCCTTCTTCTCATATCAGTATGGAAAAGGTGGAAGGGGACAAACGTGCTGTTGTGGGGCTGTGACATGTGTGAGTTATCTCAGCACAAAGGGCAATCTTAAATGACTTTGACCTTACGCTTTGACATCTGTAGTTTTAGGCCGCTGCCCTCCTCAGTCAGCTCCTGGCTCCCTCTACCCTCCAAGCTGCCAGGTTTTCTGCCTGACGCCCCTCCCCCAGCCATCTGCAGTCCAGCTCCTTAGTTTCATCCTGGGCTCAACTCTGATTTGACCTTCATGAGGGTCTTTCCGGAGGTACCACACCCTGTTCCCAGACCTCTTACTACCCTCAGGCTCCCCTGCATTGAGGTGGCCTGAGAGCTAGCTCACCTCTATGCTGGCATCCCCTGGAGCCTTTAGCCTTTCTGTCCCAGTCCTGTAGACTCAATCAGATGGTGGTGTGTGCCCAGGGTGTCCTGTGTGATGGTGATTTGGCTAAAGGGCTTTTGCACTGTTATTGAGCTCAGGAAAAACCTTCACCCATGCTCTGCCCCAGTCTTGTCTCCACTATGTGAGAGGAGCCCCAGTGAAGAGCCTCCTCCCCCAGCATACACCCCAGAGGAGGGCTCCGAGGAGCTCCTGACACCCTCATAGACAGCAGGCAGGGACCAGACAGTGCTGTCAACTGAACACTCAGCAAACTTGAGAAAGTTCACGTGCTCTGATTCCTTACTTATCAGGAAGGAACCTATCTGCTGTTCTCAAGTTGGCCAGTGTTGTCAGAGGGGACAGTGGGTATAAGTGCTGATCACCTGGCTCTCCTCTCCACAGAGGAGGAGCTCCGGAAGCTTCGAGAAGAGACCAACTCAGAGATGCTGCGGCAGGAGCTGGATCGGGAGCGGCAGCGCCGGATCGAACTGGAACAGAAAATGCAGGAGGTGCTGAAGGCCAGGTGAACCCCACATTCATCTTTCTTACTGCTGTAACGATATCCCTGAAGCTGGTACTTACAAAGAAAAGAGGTTTATTTAGCTCACAGCTCTGGAGCTTGAAGAACTCAGAGCTGGCATTGACTCAGTCCTGGTCCAACTAAGATGTGGAAGGAAAGGAACATCCTGGTCATGACCCAGGAAGTAGAAAATGAAGGTCTCAGGAGAAACAAGAGGCCTCTTCCCTTGCTTTATTCTAAGGACAGGGAAGAGTTCAGGAGCCTTCTGGAAGCCTGCAAGTGGAGGGGTTGAAGTGAGTGACATTTCCCAGGGTCGGGGGAAGATGTCCTAGTTCCTGATCATGTTAGTAAACTGTGGGGAGAGAAGGGCCGAGTAGGGACAGTTCAAACACATGCGGTGCACACTTTTGCATACCACTCAACACATGTACATGTGTCTTAGGGTTTCTATTGCTGCGATAAAACACCATGACCAAGAAGCAAGTTGGGGAGGAAAGGGTTTATTCAGCTTACACTTCCACATTGCTGTTCATCACTAAAGGAAGTCAGGACAGGAACTCAAACAGGGCAGGAAGCAGGAGCTGATATAGAGACCATGGAGGGGTGTTACTTACTGTCTTGTTTCTCCTGGCTTGCTCAGCCTGTTTTCTTTATAGAACCCAGGACAACCAGCCTAGGGATGGCACCACCCACGATGGGCTGGGCCCTACCCAACTGATCACTAATTGAGTAAATGTCTCATAGCTGGATCTCATGGAGGCATTTCCTCAACTGAGACTTCTTCCTCTCTGATGAGTCTAGCTTGTGTCAAATTAACACACAAAACCTACAATGTTTATAGCCCACATACCCCACAGGTGCATGCTCACACTGTATCCTAAAGCTGCAGGGACAGCTACTGTGTGCCCATGGCCCAAGCCAGTGCAGGCTGACGTGGCTGGTGTCCTGACACTCCAGAGGTGTGCATAACTGGCCAGAGAAACAGGATAGAGTTGCCACCCAAGGGATGTGACCCAGGCTGCTGCTGGGGTATATAACTCCCTCAGGGTGTGTAGTTAAGTGTGTAACAGCAAGAGTCTAACAGGATAAAAAAGGCAAGACTCCAGCTGAAGGCAGAGCTTGAGGAGGCTGTTACGCCCAGTAAAGACTATGAGCTGAGCTGGGGGCAGGGAGCCAGGGAGATGACTGGCATGGCCTTGTGGAATCCAGCATAGCCATATTGGGGTATCATCCAGCTTTGGCCTAGTGTGGTGTGGGACAAAGAGATGAGTGGTATCCTCATTAGTAAGCTATTTTTTTTTTCTGAGCTTAAGGATGAAAAAAGCAACTGTGTTAAAATTAATAGGAATGGTGAGAGATTCTTGCTTATGAGACTCCACTTGCCTATTGAAAAATAGACCGTGTGGTGCGCCCATGGGGAAATCACCTTGGCGCTTGCTGGGCTCTGTCCTCAACAGCTCTCCAGCCTTCAGGGCTTCAGGAGCTGGCAGATCCTGCGCCGGAGTTCGCGTCCATGTGGGGCTGCAGGCCTTTGCACTCATAAACTTTGCCTTTGTCCTGTTTAAGGTCCGAGGAGCAGCCAGCACAACCTCAGCAGCCACCAAAGGGACAGAGCCAGACCAGCAATGGCACAGGCACAGGTAGGCCCCTGGGCAGGGATGGTTCTCTCCCTAGCCAGGCCTCTCCCATGTGGGACTCTCCTGCCATCAAAACTGAGTCAAGTTTTGATGTGGCTCAAGTCACCCCAAAGGTGATCTCATTTCCGTGCACAGATGTTACATGTTGTCTAGCCAGGCCTCCTGAGAAGCACCAAAAGGCACACGCTGGTTATGCCACAGTGATTCGCTGACCTGTTCCCCATGACTGGTCATCCCATGCGGGTATTGAGTGGACTGTGGCAGACCACGACAAGGAATACCCTAGCCTCCCAGGTAGGGAACAAGTTCGCTTGTTCCTGCCCTAGCACCCACGTCCATCTTGCCACATACTTTAGCTTCTAAAGTTGCCCTTTAGGGGAGAAGGGAAGTCCATCCTCTCTACATTTCCTGCGGGCCCTGGCTGTAGCCTCACAGTGTCTGTCCAATGTACTGACCATTCACAAGGCTCTCCCTCCCTATGCCAGTAAGCCTGGCATAAGCTATGGCTTATGTCATTGGTCCAGGCTGCCAGCATCGGGAAGAGGCCCAAAAGAGGAGGCCTCTCCTAAGGTTCTCCCAGGTCCAGCCTCACTCCACCCGCTGGCAGCCAGCCCCAGTGCAGGCCTGGCAGCTGCAGCCCCTGGAGGTGGCCTCCTTGGGTCATCTGGAGGATCCCTGGCCAGTTCCCAGGCTTAGATGGAGAGCCCTTAGCTTGTGAATCTTGATTACCCTACCAGGAGAAGCACAGAAAACGCCAAGGCCCTTAGTGCTTGGCGGTAGTGAGGGTAGAGAAGTATGGGGTCACCCAGGTCCTTGCTCCTCCACAGGGCTGGGGACCCCTTGTCCTCTCAACAAGGTCAGGCCAATTTCTTTCTTTCTTTTTTTTTTTTTTTTAAAAAAAAAGATTTATTTTTATTTTATATGTACTAATGTTTTGCCTTCCCGTATGTCTCTGTACCATATAAGTATCTGGTGCCCATGGAGGCTAGAAGAAGGGGCATAGAATCTCTTGGAATTGGAGTTACAGTTGCTTGTAAGCTGCTATGTGGGTGCTGGGAATCGAACCAGTGTCTTCTGGAAGATTAGCTGGTACTTTTAGCCACTGAGCCATCTCTCCAGCACCTAATCTTGATTGCCATGGTCTCCTGGTGTCAGGGGCTGTGTGGGACCGTGTGCCTTCTCCACACTGTGGGCCTTGGTCACCCTCCAATGAAGGAAGCTAGCCATCGGGCGGAGGACTGCCTCAGGCTCTCCCCGAGCCTCAGCTGTACACCTTGGAGCCTGAAGCACTGCTTCAGGCCTTTCCTGCCTTAGAAGCTAGCTCTGAATGTGGCAGAAAGCATCCCCTAACTTGGAAGTCAAGCAGGGGCCTCAGGACTTCAGGACCCGTGGAAGACTGCCTCCTTCAGGCAGATGGCCATGTTTCCTGGATCTGAGGTCCACAATTCACAGATCTGGTTTTCTTTTGTACATTTTTGATTTCATGAGACAAGTCCTCTCTATGTAGCCCAGGCTGATCCTCCTGCATCGGGCTCCCTGCCCAGTGTTGGGATTGTCGATGTTCCGCACCTTGCCCAGCCTGGGTTGACATTTCTAAATAGATTTTTATATGTTTAAATGGTTGGGGGAAAAAAAAAACCACAAGGATGATTATTTCTCAGTCAGTGTGTTCAGTGTCCATAAATAATCCAGCAGAAGCACAGGCTGGTCAGGCCTTTGCCTGGCCTTTAGACTGCCTTCGGCTCCCATAGCCAAAGCTTCTGTGCCTACCTGGAGCCACCCGCAAACCTTGGTGGATGGTAACAGAGCCAGATGAGCCTGCAGGCTGTCTGGGTAGCCCCGGGAGACACCCATCTCAGCCTCCCCACCTAGCCTCCTACCCCCTAGCCTCCACTCCCGCTGATCTATGTCCTGCAAGCTTTGTTTATATTGACTGTTGTCCACTCTCCCTAGCGCCATGACACACCCGGTGTGTTTTCATTAAGTTTTAATTGACATATGATATCTGTGTTTATGGCACCACAGGTGTCTGGTGGCCACGTGCGGCCTGCCAGTCCCAGGCTTTTAGATTATAGAGGCGCAGCGCCCCCTGCCGGCAACTCCACATCTTGTTTTATTTAGGATGCAGACTTAGGACACTGCTGGGCAGCCTCAGCCCTGGCATTCTCTTGGGTTGTGAGACACAGCCGATCACTGTAAGCTCACCTTGACCAGCAGCTTGGTCTCTGGGTCCTGTACCTCAGTATGCCCTGCACACACTGGCTGGGCCTCAGGACCTGGCATGGTGAACCCACTCAGCCTCTTCCCAGACATACCAGAGGTTGACAGGGAGAGTTGAACAGACAGCCACCATTGTCAGACATGGCCTAGATATAAGCCCGAGGATGCTTGGAAATTGAGGTCTGGAGATAGCTGGGGTCAAGTGTGAGGCTAGAGACGGCATGCGTTGGAGGGTCTCTGTGGCTGGGGTGGCTCTGGACTGCATCTGTTGGTTTGAACCTAGTGTCTTCAGGAAGCTGAGGCCTTCAAAGGCTCCTCCAGCTGGGCCCTTCACACTTTGCTCCGTAGTGAAAACCTTTCCCATATCCCCACCCAGATTGACATTTTCTGTGAGGCCCCATACCTGCCCATCATCTCCATCCAACTCAGGAGGGGCTGTGTGGACCCTGCAGTGGCCCTCTCTGATGTCCGCTCCTTCTCACAGAGCGCCGCAGCCAGGGGTTGTCCTCCCGTGTACAGAAGTGGTTCTATGAGAGGTTTGGGGAATACATCGAGGACTTCCGCTTCCAGCCAGAGGAGAACACAGTAGAGACAGAGGAACCCCTCAGTGCCCGCAGGTAGGAGCGCCTCACCAAGACCAAGGATCTCTGTGCTAGGACCAGGGCCCTGCACTAAACTTTGATGGGCTGGTCAGTCTTGATATCCTGTTGAAGGGGCTGCCACAAGCTCCTAGAGACCCCTTGTGTTCATGTTTCTGAGCCACCTCCTTGGAGGGGCTTGTGGGAAAGTAGAATCATGTCACATCCACGTTGAATGACTTGTGCTTTGTGACAAAAGTCACGTGAGGGTTGTGTATGCCTGGTGTCCATCGTGGGGTTTGGATCACTTAATGGTTCATGGACCTGGTCCATATACAGAGGCTCCCCTTATCAGATGTTCCCATAGACCCCAGAGGCTCTAGAGAGCCAGGCCTCCTGAGCAGCAAGGGCACTCAGGCACTGCTCTGTGTCACTGTGCACCTGAGGGTCCCAGGCCCTTGGATGTCCTCCTTGCTGCCCTTGTATTGGTTAGTAGTGGTGGTTTCTCAGAGTGGCCTGCTGAGCAGCTGGGGACTTCATACTGAGCCTGATCTCTCTCCCTCTTTCAGGTTAACCGAAAACATGAGACGATTGAGTAAGTACTGTGGGGCTTGGTGTGGGGGAGGGGGAGAGGAAGGGGGAGAGGGAAGGAGGAAATGGGGAGGGGGAAAAGGGGGAGAAGGGAAAGGAGGAGGGAAGGGGAGGGGAGAGGAGATAAGAAAGAAGGGAGCGGGGAGGGGAAGGCAGAGGTGGAGAGAAGAGGGGGAGGGGGAAAAGGGGCAGAGGGGGAAGAGGGAGGGGAGAGGGGAGAGGAAAGAAGGGAGGGGAGGGGGAGGGGAAGGCAGAGGTGGAGGGAAGAGGGGGAGGGGGAAGGAGAGGAGGGGAGGGGGGGAGGAGGAAAGGGAGAAGGAGGGAGAGGAGGAAGATGCAGAGGGGGAGAGGGGGGGAGGGGGAGAAGGAATGAGAAGAGGGCAGCCCCTGTGATTGTGAGCTGACTAGAACTCTCCAGAAAAGCATTTAAGGGCAACTCTTTCCCCCTCAATTCCTACCACCACCACCACCACCTCCCTCCCTCTTCCCCCCTCTCCTCCCTGAGACAAAAGCTTGTGGTGGAAGTGTGTCTGGGACACACCACCTTCAGGGCTAAGAGAGTGTTGAGCCTGCTCTGGTCAATTCAGAATTTAGAGCAATGGTTCTCAGGTTTCCTGCTGCTGGGACCCTTTAATACAGTTCCTCATGTCGTGGCGTCCCCCAACCATAAGATTATTTTTGTTGCTACTTCATAACTGTAACTTCGCTACTGTTATGAATCATAACATAAGTATCTTTGTTTTCCGGTGGTCTTAGGCGACCCCTATGAAAGAGTCATTTGACCCCACCCTCAAAGGGGTTCCGACCACAGGTTGTGAGCCACTGGAAATACAGCTCAGTCCTCTCATATTCCTTAAGCCCTGCAGAGTGCAAATGGCAGCCGACCTCACTATTTCTTCCCTGTGCCCATCTCCTGCTACTTGTGGGCTGGGCTGGGAGCAGGTGGCATCTCCTTATGGGGACCCGTGGTTAGTGGTCAGGAGGGACACTGGCAGCAGAGGCCCTCGGTGGGTTGGGTCTTGTACCCAGTGCAGCCAGTGAGCTGGTTTTGCTTCTGCCTGGGGGGGCGAGCGGGGCCCATGACCCTGCTCATGTGCTATAGGGTGGGCCGGTGCTGTGCTGACCTTTGCGGTCTGTTCTGTCCCCAGAGCGCGGTGCCAAGCCTGTCACTAACTTCGTGAAGAACCTGTCTGCCTTATCTGACTGGTACTCCATCTACACTTCCGCCATCGCCTTCACGGTGAGTGTTCCCCCAGACCCGGTAGGGCCTGCAGGATGCCCGTGAGGCCCCTAGAGGGCAGCCCCCAGGCAATTCTCCTTTGGGCTCTAAACACGCTCAGCTCCAGTCCCTGGGGCAGCAATATGGCTGTGTACAGCGATGAACCACCTCATCAGCTGGCAGAACCCAGGCATGGGAGTCCTCTCTCTTAAACTGGAAGCAGCCTTCCCACCTTCTCCTTCCCACACGTCCTGGTTCCCTAAGCATTTGTTGAGCTGAGACTGGTCTCCCTTATTGCTGGAGGAAGCAGGCAGGACACAGAGTGTACCGAAGGGCTATGTTTGCATGTCCCTCGCCTTACGATGTGTCCCTAACCACGCCCCTCACAATTCACCCTCAGGTATACATGAATGCTGTATGGCATGGCTGGGCCATCCCCATGTTCCTGTTCCTAGCAATTCTGAGGTTGTCCCTCAATTACCTCATCGCCAGGTAGGTGACCTGGGTGCTTGTGTGGCTGCACTGCTGCACATGCCTCTGCTAGGTGACCTGCTTCCCCATACTGCTGTAACACAAGCTATGCCACGTAGTCATGTTTGTGGGTGGTCCTCCGAGAGGCTCTGGAGACTTTAGGGGACAGGCAGTGGGTGGCTTAGCCTCACTGGTGTTTGGCAGGAAGGTCTTCCCAACCCTGGGGTGGGTGGGCAGCACTGCGGGACGCTTCACCCCCACGAACATCCTGATGGTTGTTGGTTATAAGAAGGAAGCACTGAGCAGGCAAGGTTAGAGTTCACAGTGTTCGTGGCATGTACACACACACACACACATACATGCATGGAGACGCTTCACTCCACCATGGAGGCTGCTCCTCTGTCATTCTTTGTCCTCACTGAGCTTCCCTTTCTAGAGAAACTGCATCTCCTAGGCTGGGCTTTACCTGTGGTTGTTCCTAGGAGTAAACATTAGCCCTTGGCCTTGGTTTGTAGTAGAGTCCTTGACTCCAGATTTCCTCTCAGCCCCTCAGAAGAGTACAAGTCCACATACCAGTCTGTGCCATCTACTTCTGTGCCTGTGTCAGGAATTCATTTGAAAATGATTTTAGTAGGGAACACTGAAATGCCTCTGAAGGAATCTTAAGCTCCCATTAAATCCACAGGTCCTAAGCACCATCAATCCACTGAGAGGCATTGCTGATGTCAATAAAACTTTATTAACAGACCAGTCAGTAGGCATGATGAGATCAAACTGACGGCGTTGGGCTTCTCCGTACCCACAATGGCTGCTGGTACACACGTGCCAGCAGAGGAGAGCCTAGCATGGGTAGCCAGTGAGATATCAGAGGGGAACAGCTCAGCTTCAGGGGTCTCTCCTATATGGCCATCTCTGAAGGAGCAGATGGCCCCTGCTCTAGCTGGTAGCTCAGTGTTATTCCCCCAAAGGTGACGTTGTTTTCATGGCTATGGTGGCTTCTGTTTTTCAGGGGCTGGCGGATACAATGGAGCATTGTGCCAGAGGTGTCTGAAGCTGTGGTGAGTCCTGGGGGTGGGGGGGCAATCTGTCCCTCTGTCTTAAGCAGTCAGAACTCATAACCTGGGGCCACATCATGGGGAATGCAGATGAGTGCCCTGCCCCGCCTGGGGGCCAGCCATGCCAGCCCTGAGCTCCAGGAGGCTGCCCACTCAGACACTCAGCTGGATCAAGCTTCACTGTCTAGAAGCAGATTGCCCTAGCTGTCTGTCCTGGCCGACCTTTTCTACCTGGGATTGATGTAGGGGCAAGAAGGGAATTATTATAGCCCCCATATAGCTTGTGGGTAGGGAGACGAACAGAATGCAGGACAAGTGGTCATGACTCTGTCCTGGACGCCAGAACCTCTGTCTGGCCCCTGCTTGGCTTGTAAATAACCTCTACAAAAGGGCCATTCAACTCCCAAAGGGGTCGTGATGCACGGGCTGAGAACCTCTGCTCTAGAATCTAAAGGGACTGTCGAGCCTGTGGGACAAAGGGAGGCCACAATGCCTGTAGGCATACTTGATATTCCATGGAGTGCCTAGGGATTGGACAATCTCCACTAAGGCAAGCCAGTGTCTTGCCCAGCCCTAGGGCTGGGGGCCCCTTAGGAGATTCTTAGCCGCAATAGTCATATGAACTTAAATGGACCTGGCTTCAGTTACCCTGTCTGTCAAGGAGTGAATGGGGGCGGTTTTGAGGTTTTGACAGGATATACCATTTCAGTGAGCTGGGAGGGTGAGTCAGGGCCTTTGTCCACCGCTGTGTGTGTTCACCCTGTGGGGCCCCGCAGCCTGCCTGCCCCCTGCACTGGGGCAGGGCAGCAAGCACAAGAGATTCTACCGTTAGCCCAGCAGATACATTTGCACCCAGTCCTCTGGCTATATCGGACCGCAGTGACCCACACATCCCTGGGGCTGGGAGACTTCATGCTGTGTTGTCAGTAATTTCTCTGAACTGTTAAATTCCAGTGGAAAATTCTCTCTCCCCTTTGACTGAAGGAACCTGCAAAGGAAGATCTGACCGTGTCTGAGAAGTTCCAGCTGGTGTTGGATGTTGCCCAGAAAGCACAGGTACCACCTCCGAGCTTGCCCGTTACCCTGGGAGGGAGGAACCCTAATCCAGAGGCTTTACAGGTCTGTTGTGGGTTGACCTGCCTTTTCTAGCTCATCTTTCTCACTCTGGTGAGGTGGCAGGGATAATGGCTTCCTGATGAATCTCTGGCCTTATGTGAGCAGAGAGAGCCCTTCCCCACCAGGGCTGAGCATCCCCAGAAAGTCAGAGCTCTGCACCATCTGCCCCCTTCATTACATCCAGTGAGCTTAGCTTTAGACCACTAAACCTCAGACCCGGAAGTGGCGGAGTAGGACCACAGGGCACCCGTGATCTTGGGCTGTGTATTTCCCCCCAACCCCCGTGACTTCTGGGTGTGGGTGTGTCTGCACAATTGACAGGCCCTCGAGCTTGTGGTCACTTCAGTTTCTTCTTCGTGCAGAATCTCTTTGGCAAGATGGCCGACATTCTGGAAAAGATCAAGAAGTAAGTGGCTGTCCCTGCAGCGAGGGTAGTGTGAACCACCCCACCTGACCTCCGTCTTCCTTCCAGCTTGTTCATGTGGGTGCAACCTGAGATCACGCAGAAGCTCTATGTCGCTCTGTGGGCTGCCTTTCTGGCTTCTTGCTTCTTCCCCTACCGCCTGGTGGGGCTTGCTGTTGGTAAGGAAAAACAAAACAAACAAACAAACAAAAAAACCCACCATCCTGGGAAAGTGCCCGCCCTTTGTCTGCATGGATGTATCCCTGCTCTCTCCTCAGGCCTCTATGCTGGCATCAAGTTTTTCTTAATTGACTTCATCTTCAAACGCTGCCCAAGACTTCGAGCCAAGTACGACACACCCTATATCATCTGGAGGAGCCTGCCCACTGACCCCCAGCTCAAGGAGCGTGCTGGCACCACCGTGTCACGCAGGGTGAGTTCCCCCACCCCCCAACCCCCACTCCCCTGAGGAGGGTGCAAGCAGAACCGTGAAGCTGATGGACCCTGACCTCTGGTTCTACGTCTCCTGTTCACCTGGAGCCTGGTGTTTTCCAGATCTTAGCAGCCTGTGAGATAGACAGTAGAAAGCACCGTAAGGTTTTCCCCTGTGACCACCCACTTAATACGTCAGGGCCAGCCAGCCCTGGGAGGGTTGGGCTAGTGTGTTCTCCTTGCGGTCTTAGGCAGGTAGGGTGCTCAGGCCCAGCAGTGCTCTCAGGGATGTGTCAGATGTTACGTTAGAGTCTTCATATGAGTGTTATCTCAGGGGTGCCCCAGTGACTCACTGCTTTTTGTAAGAGTGAAATGCTGTGTTGGGTTGGAATGGTCACACTCTGGGGCCCAGGACAGCAGAAACTGTTGGGTAGCTGAGATCAGCCATAGGCCAGAGCAGCCAGGCCTGGAGAAGCCCCTCTGGCTCTTTTCCATCAAATAGAGTCACCCAGGACACAGCTTGGCCTTTGGGGACAAATTGAGGGCCCATGTTAGCCCTGGACTAGCTGGGACAGGGACTTCCTAGGGCTCAAGACCATATAAATTAGCTAGGACATGGCTGGTACATCCTGGTGGAGGCCACCCCACTTTGTACTGTGCGCATCTCCCGGGGGCGGGGGGGGGGGGGGGGAAGTATCTCGTCTAGCCCAGGGAGTGAGCAGCAGAATATAGCCAATGCAGGACCACACTGAAAGGGGCTGTAGGAGCTACACCCCACATTTTTCAGAGGGGATAGAGCCTGTCTGCCAGTTTGCAGCTGGTATAGGCAGGCAGGCAGACCAGTGTGTCCCCGTACCAGCAGCAGATCCAGCTGCCTCTAGCCAGAGCCTGACCAGGACTGTGTGCTGTTGGCAGCTGCAGACAACCTCATCACGGAGCTACGTTTCCAGTGCTCCAGCTGGGCTGAGTAAGGATGAAGATGCTGGTCGCTTTCACAGCACCAAGAAGGGAAACTTCCATGAAATCTTTAACTTGACGGAAAACGAGCGCCCACTAGCAGGTAAGGTTACTATGAGTCCTTGACCCAGCCAGTCATGGAGTAGAGGGAAGACTAGGGCAGGGTCTAAGCCCATGCAGGAGGCATGACCCCACCTCCAGGACAGGCTGAAGGAACCAGGGAGGAAAAGGCTCCCCACCCCCACCCCCAGACTTTGTGTGTATTCGAAGTGCTGGGATGGAACCAGGGCTGACCTGCTGGGTGAGCACTGTGTCCCCATCAGCCCACACTTGGACTATTCTGCTGGTCCCTTGTGGTTGTGGTTACATCTTTAACAAGTTGGTGCTGACAGGCGCCAGCATAGGTCAAGGCCCAGGTATTTCCAGAGGAAGGAAATTGCAGGTCCATTTTCTCCACCAGTGTGCGAGAATGGTTGGCGTTGCTGCCTCATTAACCGAGACCGGAAGATGCCCACGGACTACATCAGGAACGGGGTTCTGTACGTGACAGAGAAGTGAGTGATGCCACAGGCCCAAGCGTGACTGTTGGGGAGGAAGTGGGACAGGGTCCTCCCCAGGTCCCAGACACATGCCTAGGTCCAGTAAACAGGTTTTGCCTTGCTCCGGCCCAACCTCTATTCCACACTCTGCCCAGCTCTCTGGACTTCCTGACTCCATTCCTGGGCAAGCCCTGCCCTCCCTTGGACTGATAGATTCTCTCATTTGGGATGCTCATACGGAGTTCATGGCTATTCAGATGGACAAAGGGTAGAATCTCTCAGGAAGTGGACTTTATAGTGACCTTTGAAGGTCCAGTCCATGACTGTCTGAGGTTAGGCTAAAGGTAGATTTGGCCTTTCTCTGCTACGTGGGACTACAAAGCACCTTGGCCATGCAATGCCTCTGCACCCCGTGGGATCTGAGGGAAGGCTACAACAGGGGTAGGGTATATAGATGGTCATCATCATGGGGCCCCTTACCATCCTGTCCTCTGCACCTGCAGCAGTAGCTATAGTCCCAAGTCCCTTCTTGCTCCCCCTGCCCAGGAGAGCCTGGTGAGGCCTCAGGACAAGTCCCTGCTGCTCCTGTTAGCAATCTTCTGAAACAGAAAGGCCTAGATGTAGCATAGAGAAGTTTAGTTTCTTCCAGGTGCTGAGTGTGGTGGGTCCCTGACCATCTACGGGGCTGTGAGGCAGTTGGGGAGGACCCTACTTAGCAGGAGCCCCTCTGGTCCGGCGGCTATTGCATGCCTCTGCATTTGCTCCCCTTCTAGTTACCTGTGCTTCGAAAGCTCCAAGTCTGGGTCATCAAAGAGGAACAAGGTGATCAAGCTTATGGACATCACAGACATCCAGAAGGTGGGTAACTACCCATCCCGCCTCACTTACAGCCTGGAGAGTCAGTAGGCCACAAAGATGGAGAGGTTTGCGGATATGAGCCCAGGGTTAGGGGAGATGTGATCTAGAGTCTTCTCCTTCTGAGATAGTTGAATACCTTGGACCACAGTGCAGTCTCACTTCTTCTACATCCCTGGGAGTCACCAACTGGCCTGGTCCTTATTATACATGCAGAGAGGAGCAAGAGTGACATCTACCTAACCTGCTGGATTCACCTCCCATCCCCACCCTGCTTCTCCGATCTCATGTAGTCCAGGCTAACCCTGAACTCAGTTTTTTGTTTGTTTGCTTGTTTTTTGTTTGTTTGTTTGTTTTTGTTGTTGTTGTTTTTTGTTGTTGTTCATTTGTTTTTGTATGTGCTGCTGGGATTCAAGCCCAGGGCTTCATACATGTTCAGCAAGCAAGCTATCAGCTGAGCTACATCCCTGCCCTTGCTGTGCCTTGAAAGGAGAATCTGAGTTCTGCCTAGGCACTTACAGACATTTGTACACACGGAGTGAGGCTTAGCAGTTTCCCCAGAGAGTTGGTATGTAGAGCATGCAGTGTCTGGAGGGCTTATGGGAGTGGATCAGAGAAAGAATGACTCTGTTGAGTATGGGACCAACCAGCTTCCAACTAAGTAGCCTGGGTCCAAGCTGGCAATAGTCAGGAATAGTCCTAGTACAGGACAGGGTCCCTCTGTTGCCTTGGTTCAACCTATGGCTATCTAGTTACCCCACCCCCACTCCATGTTCACAGTCAGGCCAGGGCCAGGATCATCCTAGCCTATATTTAGGGGTCAGCCATGCTGACAGGTAGCCTTACACAACTATCAGCCACACTGGGAGTGGGTGGGTGGGGGATACCACAAAATCAGAAGACCTAACCCTTTACCTCCTGTAGCTGGGATGTCCTAGGCCTCTCCAGGTCTTGGTGTCTATGTGCCTGACTTGTAGGAGAGTGTCCTGGACACGTGGGGGACTAGCTTCACCCCGTCCTTGGGAGAAGCTGGTGGTAAGGGCTGTACTCTTTCCTCTCAGTACAAAGTCTTGTCTGTCCTCCCTGGCTCGGGCATGGGAATCGCCGTATCTACGCCATCAACCCAGAAAGTAAGTACCTGGCAGATGACACCCACCCTGCTCCTACCCTTGGCCAGGGGACCTGAGTGAGCCTCCCTGGGATGTGGTTTCATCTTGAGGGGAAGCTCCCTTCTTCCCTCAACACAGGAACCTACTCCATGAAGTCAAGGTCCAGAAAGCTTAGCTTGGGTGGGCACCATACGGTTACAGGGCAGACATGTTTATGAGGCCCAGAGGGAATGGATCCTGCAGGCATTTAAGGAGAAAAGTCTGGGTCCTCGGGCTGGAGTCTTCTAGGTGAGACGAGTATCTGGTCATTTGCCGGGCCATCTACACCCTGCCAGGCTGCTGCCCTCGTCTGACAGGGGCCATAGTAGCCCCAGCCTGGCTATGAAGCATTCATTCCTCCAGAATCCATTTCTTCTCCACCAGCCCCTGGTGTTCGGTGCCATGGTGCACAGAGATGAAGCCTTTGAGACCATTTTCAGCCAGTATGTGAAAATCACGTCTGCAGCAGCCTCTGGCGGTGACAGCTAGTATTGACTCTGAGGCGTTGCTGGAATCCTTTCCAACCATTGGCTGGAGGAGCAGACGTCCTCACGATCTTCTGCAATAATTCTCCTGGACCGTTGGCTGGTTATATTGGTCTAGAGTCTGCAGACCAGAAGGGCTGGAACCCATATGGAATGGAGCCGGGCTGGCCCGTGCTGAGAGCATGAAGCACCTTCGTGACCACCTGTGTCCACAGGTGGGCAGAGGATCCTCTTAACCTGTTTGAAGGATGGCATACAAGACTCTGGTCCTCAGGCCCTGCTAAGCACAGCTCCTCACTCTCCTTCCCGGCCTGGGTACAGACCCAGCCCCTGCCATTCTGAGAGGCTCCTTGGTCTTATGACCCCTGTTTTCCAGAGGCTTTTTCCACCAAAGCCATAGCGGGGAATGATTGTGGCCCCTTCCTACAGGGGTGGTAAGACAGAGAGAAATGGTGGGGAAGCCCCTCTCTAGGGAAGAAATGGCCAGTCATCTCACCAGCCCTCAGACCCTTCTTCCATGTTGGACCTGCTGTGGCCACTTCAAGGCTGTGGATAGGGCCTCTCAGGGCTTGGTGTTTTGGGGGTACCTCCCCCTCCATTTTCAGTATCTGGGCATGAGCTATCACTCTGGCTCATCTTGGCTTGACACTCCAGCCAGGAGGTCAGGCCAGTGGTTGGTGTCCAGCGAGGGTCCAGAATGGCGTGTCGGCAAAAGCACACCTTTTTTTAACACTTTGCTCTTTGGAAGGTTTGGGAGGCCTTCTCCACTCTGCTGTTAAGTGAGAAACTCCGTGGTCATCTGGCTGGCGTTTGGCCTCCAGGCTGCAGCCACTCTGAGTAACCAGATGGGTTCAAGGAGCTGTCCTGAGGGGCTGTCAGGGAGATATGGGAGGGTCCTGTGCCACAGGAGGCAGCTGTGGGCAGAGCCTAGAGGTTGGGGGCCCGAGTTGCCCTGAACCTCTAACATCTAACAGTATTCTCTCTCACTGCACGCCCTGCAAGGATAAGGCAGATCCCACCCTATCCATGTTCCCTGCCCCAACAAAGGTGGAGACTTCACGGGTGGGTGATATTGCAGGCCTGGGCCTCTGAAGGCGGCAACCACTACCCCACCTGTGAATTTCCCAGGTGGACCACTCTGGCTCCTTCAGCTTGTCCCGAGTCCTTCAGATGTCCCTGAGATTGCTTTTTTGAAGAAACAGAAGATTATATTTTTTACAGAGAGCAAGCTGTCTTTCTTATTTTTGTATCATTTTTCAAATGTAATTTTTACCTTGACTCCAATGCTAATTTGCCGGCGTGGGTGTGAGGCCCGGTGGCTTGGGCTTATGACACCTCATCCCCAGGGACTTCAGGCCACACACCTCGGGTGGGAAGGGCTTGCCAGGCAACCAGATCAAGCACACATACAACTCCAGATGTGCAGCAAAGGCCACATGGCTCCAGGTACATAGAGGAGTCTGAATGGAGAGGCAGGACCCTCCACCCAGGGCTGTGGCTTGGGCCCCTGAAATATGCTTAGGCTATGAAGAGCATGGAGTGAGATAAGAAGCACCCCAACATGCCAGAGGGGAGGCAGCATGGCCTCTGACCTGTCTCTAGGGATGGCTTCATGGATGGTAGCCACTCATGATAGTTAATGCTTTATGGAGCCTGGCAGTGCCTGGGTTGGTGAGGGTTGCCACCTGGCGTGCCACAGAGAGGCTTTAAGCTGCATAGGCTTTTGGGGTGGAATAAGTGGTTTAGTTTGAGTCTCTTTCTCTGGGAAAGAGAGATGAAGACTGACCATGGGCCAGGGCAGTGAGTCAGGGAGGTGGCAGTGGGCCCCAAGTTCCACTATTGGCCACCACATGGGCAGGTCTTTGGGTGGAGCTCAGGGGGGCAGGGCTGGGCCAGAGGCCTATGCAGCCTCTAGGCATACTTACAGAGACACTGGGGTTTGTACTGGATTGTGTGATCTGGGCAGGTGTTTAATTACTCACTAATCACTGACCTAGAATGTTCAATTTTATATGTGTGAAGCTTGAGTCTGTTTTGGATCTGTACATAATTGTTACTGGTGTAACTTTTGTTTTACTAAAGGATCATATTCTATAAAGAATTGATAGGAAAAAATCCTCTGTCACATTTTTTTTTTTTAAAAAAAGAGAACCTTGTTTAGATACAAAGTCTTGTATAAATTATAATTTTTATTTAATAAACCTAAAATGCTCTGTGCTGAGTCTGGGGAATCCTCTGTTCTTAGCAGAGTGTGTAGATGTTGGTTGGGAGAGCAGCTGGGTAGCTCCCAGGCCTGTACCACACCAGAGTCCTCGTGGTCACTATTGTCGTTTGGGTTCCACACAAAACTGTCTGAGAATGAAGGCTTGGGTATGAAGTGTAATGGGGAGTGGATCTGATTGCCTTACTGCGCCCCCTGGTGTGAGGGAGGCTGGGAGCAGGAGGTAGTCCCTGGGTCCCAGAAGACAGGCCGGAGAAGTGGCTGGACCTGGGTGTGTGAGGATGAGTCTGGACCAGGCAATGCCTCGGGATTGCAGTGTAGGCCTTGGTTCCATTGAGCTGTGGTCTCTGCCAGTCTGGGGTCCTGTGCAGAAGGTATCTCTGGCAAAGCTGTGACTTTATTGATTCAGATGCTGACACTGGATGCAGAGGGATACGAGAAAACCTGGGAGTCAAAACCCGGATGGGCATGCTGTTGGTGCCTGGCCCTACCTCTGCCTCAAATGAGCACTCAGGAAGCTGTCCAAACCTCTTTGGAAAAGGGCTACAGACAGTGGGTACCCAGGAGTGTGGCCATAGGATGGACATTGCATGTTCTATGTGTTCACCCACACATCATCCAGCTACTGACTCACCCTTACATTTATCCACTTCATACACGTGTACTCCATCCATCCATCCATCCATCCATCCATCCATCCATCCATCCATCTTTTCTCCCTCTATACATAACAAGCATACACCATACACCATCCATTCATCCATCTATCCATCCACCCACCCATTTACCTGTCCATTTATCCACCCACCCACCCATCCACCTACCCACCCATCCACTCACCCACCCATCCACCTGTCCATCCACCCACCCATCCATCCATCTACCCACCCATCCATCTATCCATCCACTCACCCATCCATTCATTTACCCACCCACCCACGCATCCAACCATCCATCTACCCATCCATTCACCCACTCATCCATCCACCCACCCACCCTTCCATCCACCAATCCATCTATTCATTCATCCACCCACCTACCCATCCACCCATCCATCAATCCATCCACCCACCCACCCACCCACACATCCATCCATCTACCCATCTATTCACCCACTCATAAATCTACCCACCCACCCTTCCATCCAACAATCCATCTATTCATCCATCCATCCATCCCTCCCACCCATCCATCCATAGCACACACTGGCTTTGGTGCTGAGACATAGCACAGTCAGAGTTCACTAGGAACTTGGCAAATAGAGACTCTCAGCTCTCCCAAGAGCACACCCCACCATGACAACCTAATAACTCCTCACTCACCCTCTCTGAGTCTCCGCAGCCGTCCTTCCTGAGCCCATGCTATATAGTGCCACCATGCCTAGTCCTGTCTGAGGCTCTCATCTGGTTCCCTTAGGCCAAGTGGAGCGTCTGAGGGCACGATGCATGCAGATCCCGGCGAGTGCCACTGTGGCTGGCTCTACAGAGACAGTGTACACGCTCTGCCCAGCATAGCCGTACTATGCAAGCACAGCTTTATCAGCAAGAGAGGAAACACCTGGTGCGTTTCCTTCAGGCAGAGCCCACTAGCTAAATAATAATGCTCTGTGAGACGCACCCCAGGTGACACAAGGAGGGGCTGCTCAAATGTTAATATGGCAGCAGACCGACCCACAAGGGGGAGGCAAGACGGGTAGAATTATCAGGGAGAGCACCATGGATATTTAGAGAGTCATTCCGTTTCTTAGCAAAGATTCATTAAACCCTGTTTTCATTTTTTTTAAAATCTGCATTGAAAAGCACTTGTAAAAGATGGGGGAGGGGAAGCCATATTCTGCCCAAAGTAACTTTATTTATTTATTTATTTATTTGTCTTCTCAAACATATCAGATCAAATATGCCACTTCCTAATCTTGAAGCCAGCAAGATCAGGAGGCATATTGGGCCATTCTTGCGTCAGTGCTCCCAGCTCCAGGAGATTGCATTGAGGAATGAAGCATCCTCTGGGAAACCAGCCACTCCCCACTCCCGCTGCTTAGTTTCCATAAACAGGAATAAGTTACCGCTTATACCTGCTGCCTAACCGTTGGGCACCGGTGGGCTACAGAGGGAGTTAAAACATGGACCAGACCTCCTACAGGATCCTAAGTTGCCACCGTCTAACCTTTACCCCTGTTTTTTTCTCCTAAAATACCTAAGACCCCCGGAGGTTGGGGTATTACATCTAAAAAGCGTCATGGAGACTGTCTACTGCTTGGGAATGTCAGGGGCCTCCCTCCCATCCTGAGCACCTGTGTCAAGGGTCCTAAGTGTCTGACACTCATGCTGCTCCATGATAGCGCCAAGATTGGAGATTCTGAACGTGGCTTGCACTGCTAAGCACCATCAAAGCATCCTCTGTCTGCATCTCTCCCCCAGAACTGGCAGTGGCAGGGGTGGACCAGGGTATGGGTATCATGTAGGCGAGGCCAGTGAATATCTGAATCCCTGGAGGAGAGTGCAGTTCCTGAGATCCAGGGGCACCCACAGCTGCCTCAGGCACTGAGCCCCCTCTGGAATGCCAGGAGTGAGTGGGCACATTGAGGTGGCCAACCGAGCATCTGCCTTGACTCTGCTCTGGGGCTGCCTGCCTACTCATAGAGCTGCTAGTCTGACACCTTTGGGTTCTGCCCATCCAGGGACAGATCTGGATAGAAATTGCTAGGTGCATTTACTCTTTCTAGCCAGCTTTCTAACTCGATGATCATTAAATAGCACCACCGCACAATTGCCTTTAAAGTGGTCCCTAAACATAGCCGCCTTTACGGCTCCTCTTTTGTCTGGATGGGACCGAATACTAACCAGATTGTGCATATGCCTCAAAACAGAAGTCAGTGCAAGGGCACCTAGAAAGCGGTGCAGCCTACAGAACTCTGTAGCGAGTAACAGGACCCGCCTGAGATGCATACTTTCCCCAATGTAGAACCTAAAACCTACTCTTGTAACAGTCAGTGCCCTTCCCTGTTTGCAAGTCAAGTTTAAGCTGCGTAGTCTTGAATTTCACATAAAACCCTTTTACACACATTCCAGATGTGTCTGTCTGGAGACACAGCACAGGCCATAGTGTGTGGCTGAGAAGCCCCTGGGTCAGGAATGCCTTCAGAGGAAAACTGGTCATGAGCCCAGGGCTTCAGCCAGAGCAGCCAGCAGCCCCCTTGTGAAGACAGAACAAATAGCCAAGACGTGGACTATGTTGGACACGAGACTAGATGGACAAGGAGAAAGCTGTGAATAAGTACATGGAACAGAATCCACGGTGAGGGAAGAATGGATGTGGACCCAGGAACAGACAAGGATTGCACCAGAGTACCTGGGGGGTGACCTGAGATCATCCACCATCCCGCTGGTGACAGTGGGTATCCACCATCCCACTGGTAAGGGTGGTATTGAACTCACAAAGTACCCTCTGTGTGTGCCAGCTGCCCACCCCCCCCCACCCCAAAACCCAGCTATGGAAGTGCTCTGATTCCAAATAGAGCCTCCTCTTAGCCAGTGCTTCACAGACTGCCCTGGCCAGGGTGTGCAGGCTACCAGGGCTGACACAATGAAGCTTCCAAGTGGGTACTTTGCTGGATTGTCTCACAGGATGCAGCTGTGATGGCGGCGGATGTGGGGATCCCGAGGATGAGACATCACCCTGGGTGTCTTCTTGCAGTGACATGGCCTTGCTCTGCAGGCGTGGCTGTGCGGAGGACCTTGCTGAGTTACAGTTGCGGTGGCCACATAGCGACATCCTGATTGTAAATGAGGGTAGGTATAAAGCGGAGGCAAAGACAACCAAAACCA
Organism: Arvicanthis niloticus; assembly: GCF_011762505.2. Classification (NCBI taxonomy): domain Eukaryota; kingdom Metazoa; phylum Chordata; class Mammalia; order Rodentia; family Muridae; genus Arvicanthis; species Arvicanthis niloticus. The sequence continues at coordinate 60,870,044 of NC_047670.1, forward strand.
AAACCTGGTCACGGACGACTCCAGAGAAAGTCTCACCAAAGGGGTCAGGATGACCGGGTCATGAACCTGTGTGTCCAGGCGGTGTAACCTGATTCCTGGGACATAGTTATGGTATAATGTCCCTAAAATTATTGCAGTGGAGCCACTAAAGGGCCGTCTTGAAATCTGCATGGTCGGCATGGCTAAAATCTAGGAAGCCGATGCCACAAACCAGCAAGTGCCATTTGTTGAGAACAAGTGAAAAGTGGCGCAGGTGCGGGCGTACACGCGGAGCCGAGGGTGCCAGGTATGCATACAGAATTGTTGACAAGGCTGTCTTTTCTAAAAACCAAGATTTACCTATCAAAAATAAATTTCTAAATTCGAATGGATATATCAACATAATTGGTCTGTCGAAATTTTCTTAATTTTCACACTCCCCAAGCTCAGGGCAGACGGCTCCTGGGCTTTGGGATTCTCCTTTAGGACTCTTCTTCGATTCCCCGAGCAAAGAGGCGCACCAGCTGGCAGTGGACCCTGCAGAGACAAACACCGGCATTTAAACTCCGCCTGTGTCCCACCACTCACAGCTGACCTGAGCCCCGCACCTCCCGGAATCTCAGAGTTCTCTCTCAGTCTCCATATGCGCTGCACAACCACACTAACGGTCTGCTCTCAAAAGACAGCTTGCTTTATTTTTTTTGTGGGGAAAGACTTTTCCTTGGTCTGTTCTGTTGGTTTCTATCCCAGTACCACATTTTGTTGGGGAATGAATGCCCTCCACCAGCAAGAACGGGCATGACAGCCTTCCTCCGGCTTACTCACTGCTTGGATGCCGGGCACTCAAGGCCTAGTTAGCAAGTTCCAGGCGTGACTCATGTTAAGGCCCAGTACCAACCCTGTAAGCTTGGCTAAGAGTGACTCTGAGCTCCCTTTGGGTACCTCGGTGACTGAATGGGTAAAGTCACTCAGAGCCAGCCACCTGGCCCCAGGTTCTTGCACGTGTCCTTATGGGCCACCTGAGGCTTCCGAGGTCCCTAAGGCTGTGTGGCATGGCCTCTATGGGATCCTCTGAAGTATGTATGTCCTCCCTCTTTGCTTGACAGAATCAGCATGCCCTTCCTGATCCCTCTGCCTCCTGCTTGGTACTCCATATCCCAACCTTGTGCACTTATCACTTGACCATAGGTGCTGGGGAGGGGGGCAGGGAGCCCAGGACTTAGAAAGCACCTAGGAAGCTAGTCACTTTTTCTTGTTTTAACTAGAGAGGGGACTATGACCGACAGAGACCAAGGGCAGAATGGCAAATATGGCAGAGAAGGAGCTGAGGAGCCTCAAAACCCCTGTCTACAACACATAGTGCCACACAGTACCTGCCCCATGCAATGTCAGACCACACAATCAGCACCTGCCCCATGCAAACGTCAGACCACACAGCTTCCACACCTGGCATAAGAACACGGGGAAACAACGCCTCGTGCTTTCTGCCACAAACCCCAGTGAGCTCTCATGATGTCTGGGAAGCAGCACCCTTTGGCGGAGACAGCCTTCATGGACAGACATCTGGGCAGGTGGCAGGGGTGCCCCCCACTCACCTGACCTCGATGGCGGGGCTGTGCAGGATCTCCCCGTCACAGTTCCAGGAGCTTCTGGAGGCTGAGCAGGCGCAAGGGGGGTTGTCCTTGCAGATCTGCCCAAACTTCTGCTTCTCTAGGTCCTTCAAGTCATTGTCCTCGTCTTCCACATGCTTTGATGTGAAGTGGAATTTCTTGACTCGATAAACTTCAACAAAAGTGAAGTCGAACTGTCAAGGCAAACATCGTGGGGCGGCGGTGAATGGGTGAGACAAGCCTCCCACCTCTTCCTGCTTCAACCAGCCAGGACTGGGAAGATGCATACTGAACAAGTGACTCCAGGCCACCAGCCTTCCTCATCTGACAACCTAGAGACCAGATGTGCACTGCCCTCCCAGAAGCTTCACACAACTGCCCATACCTTTGAAGTCTCAGGTCTGAGGCTAGGGAGATGGTGCAGAGGTTAAGAGCTCACACCGCTTTAGCAAAGAACTCAAGTTTGGCTCCCAGAACCCACATCAGGCAGCTTGCAACTACTTGTAACTTCAGTTCCAGGGGAATCCAACACGTCTGTTCTCTGTGAGTAATTGCACTAACATGCACATACCCCACCCCCCTGTGTGAGCGTGCACGCACACACATGCACACACACACACACACACACACACACACACATTTTTAAAAATTCTTCACAGATATAAATACTTTAAAGAAGGCTGGAGAGATGGCTCAGCGGTTAAGAGCACTGATTGGTTTTCCAGACGTTCTGAGTTCAATTCCCAGCAACCACATGGTGGCTCACAACCATCTGTAATGGGATCTGATGCCTTCTTCTGGTGTGTCTGAAGACAGTGACAGTGTACTCACATACATAAAATGAATAAATAATTCTTTAAAAATATACTTTAAAGAATCCTACGGTTCATTAGGGGTGATTTGTAGAATTCTCTTTTTCGAAAAATTAATTCTTTTTAAGCGTGTGTTTTGGGGGAGGTGTTGCCTACATGTGTATCTATACACCACGTGCATGCCTGGTGCCGTGGAGGCATTGGATCCCCTAGAACTGGGGTTATAGACACTTGAGAGCCATTACATGGATGCTGGGGAATTGAACATAGCTCCTCTGCAGAGGCAACCAATGCTCTTAACTGCTGAGCCATCTCTCTGGCACCCAGATTTGTATTTTTTTAAATGAAAATGTACATGTAGGAACCGACAAGGAGCTTAAGGAGTGTGCAATATACATCCAAAGATTTCCCTTCCTTGGAGTTAACGACGGATCCTACAAACTAGGGTGGTGGGAGGGATTGCCCAAATGTAAGTGACGTCATCGGGGCAAGAGTGGCCTCACCTGGTCCTCCTGGTTGGTGTGCCGGATGAGGAATCTCAGGAAGTTGAACCTGGAGCATTTCCGGATAAGGATGAGGTCAGAAGATCCATCTCCCAGATGGGCATATGGGGACAGGCCCCCAGGGCTCCGAGGACAAGCACAGGACATGTTGGTGGCATTGATAGCCAGGAACTTCCCACACGCCACTTTCCACTCCTCCACTTCCTCTGCAGAGGACAGCAGGTGGGTGCTAAGGTCGATGTGTCACAGAGGCAGCTGCACAGCATGCAAGGGGTGCTGGCTGCTCTCCCTCTGGCCTCGCCTCTTGGCTTTCATTCTGGCTTGACTACATACCATAGAGCCACCCACTCTCCTCGGGACCCCAAGCAAGTCCTACGGGGAGCGGGTTATTTCTCTTTGGACAGCAGTTTAACAAGGGTGAGCAGCCCTGTGCAGGGGTCAGCCTGAGCTACCATGTCTTTTTATATGGCTTACAGGCTAGGAATGGTTGCCACAGATTTTGGGGAGTCTTAAAAAAATTTTAAAGAACAATAGCTTGTAAAAGAATATTATGCCACATTCCAATCTCAAGAGTCCATAGAGAATGCTATAGGCACGTGACACACCCACTTCTCCACACACCATAACTGCCATTTTTGCAGGGAACAAAGACCTTATGGTGAGTATAGTGGAAGGCACACATTCAGCCAGGCCCGGGCAGGACATTTGCCAATCCATATTTCATAGCAGCTGGAGTGGCAGCTGTGGCTTTGGCCAGCCCTGTGACAGTGATGGAAGGCCTTCCTACAAATATCAAGGCTCCCTAGCATCTCCTAAGCTGAAATGACTCGATGCTGACTGGAGCTAGACAAAAATATTGACACAGTACAACCAGGAAGAGAGGGAGGTGGGGTGGACAGGCAGGAGAGGTCACGCGTTGAGAGGCATGCGAGGACACGCTTGCAATGATTACCAGTGTTCTCCAGGCCATAGAGGGCTTTCTTCTGTTCTTCTTCCAGCTGTTGCTTGCTCTGCCTGCACACGAAACACCTGGAAGACAGCGCACTCGCCTTGCCTCTAGTGCATGCACTGGGTGCTTTTAAACAACTAAGCCCCTGGTCTGGACACACAGGAAAGCATTTAAACTCCTTTTGGACGGTAAGAGTTTCAAAGGCTCCACCAGAAATCATTCTTTAGGGTACTACTTTTGAACTCTCAAGATTAGAGCTAAATGCTTGCCTATTAGTCAGCGGCTTCCTTCTCCAGGGCTTGCAGACATCTCTAGGATTGGCTTGACTGCCTAGCTCAGGACACATCAATGAGTGAGAATGCTTTTATCTCAGAGAACAGACGTGATGAGCCGATGCTCCCTCCAGTCAGTAGCCCAGAGTTGAGCCACTAACTTGTCGCAGATTTCTCATCTGGGCGTGGGTGAGACTAGCCTAGTATTGGACCTGCCCCTTGAGTCTGCACCTTGTTGAGAACAGCTGCTGTGCACATCGCCAGGATGGAGTCATCAGGCCAGCTCTTCTGGAAGCATCTATGAACCGGGAAGCTCTAAACAAACCTACGAAACTCGGAGCCTTCCCCCCTACATTTGGAAAGTCCTTCTGCATCCACTGTCCTAACGGGAACAACAGCTCTGCACATGTCAAGCAATTTACAATGGCAACCCAAGCAGACATGCACCTGCTTACCCGGCCCGGCAGGGTTTCTTGTCCCGTGGAGATCCCACCGTGTGCTGCGCTGGGAGGAAGGACACTGTCCCTTCATAGTACTGATGAGAGAGAAAGGTCTTCAGCCCTGGGGAAAGAGCAGATGAGAAAGAGTACCCATTTGTCACTACCTGGGTATGACCATTCTTAGATGCCCAGCAACAACAGAACCACCACCACCACCATTATCAAAAACAGCAGGAGTCTAGAGAGCTGGCTCAGCACTTATGAACACTGGCTGTACTTCCATAGTACCCTGGTTCGATTCCCAGCATCCACATAGTGACTCATAAACATATGTAACTTCAGTTTCAGGGGATCTGAAGCCCTCTTCTGGTCTTCACAGACACTGGGCAGCATGTATATAGTACTCGGACACACAGAATAATTTTTTTTTTAAATTTTTAAAAGAAAAGAAAACTGGGAGCTAACCAGTCTGTGGGGGGCAGGAAGGTCCTTGCAAGTGACATTGCTATTATACCAGAAGGAGGTGCAGATTCTGCCTTCCTTGCAATGGCCCCAAGTACCACACCACTAAAAAAACCACAGTGAGAGGTGTGGTCAGGGCTTTGGCCACATATTCAGGCTGCCACGTAATGGCAGCAGTGACCTTGCATGAACTTGACGGTGTGTCCTGAGTCCTGACGACTCAGGGTCTCCACCACCCCTCAACATGATCAGCAATGCCCCTGCCTCCTGCATGCTTAACCCCCACCAGCGTCACTATCATCTACAACATTAGTGTCTCCTGGGTGAACTTGGAACAACGGTCAGGCTCCTCCCAAAGTGCCTACTGAACGGTGCTCTATCCATGTTGCCACCTGCATGGTGCAGGCCAGGATGGACAAGGCCAACAGACTGGGCTGCTGGGCCTCTGATAGCACATGGGGATAGGAGAGTAGAGAGTGGGCAGGAGAGTCCAGGCGTGCCATGCAAGTCTTAGGGTGACCACCTGCTCTGGGACTAGCTGGGCTTGCCCTGGTCCTGCGCAACCTCTTTGTCCAGTTTATGTACACTGTAGAGAAATGCTGGCCTTGTGGAGTCCACCCCATCTGACCCCTAGTACACTGGGCTCTTCCATTCCACCCAGGGGCCAGGCCCCGCTTCATCATATCCTCACCTACAAAGCCTCAAGCACCTGGCCTGTGTAGAGGTCCCCGGCTCCTCCCACCCTATTCTGGGTGCTCCTCTAGGTGCTAGTCCCCTATGCCAGGTGCTGGGTGTAGAAAGCACACCAGGGGGAGCTCTGTGGAGACTGGCTGTGGAACATGGAGCCTTTGCTGCCTCTGCCTGCATGTTGGCATTATATTCAATTCCCAGCCCCTAGGTTCCCACTTCTGGCTGCAGTCGGCCGACCCTAGATTGTCCAAGAGTCCAGGACAGAGGGCTTCATCTCACACCTCATTCTCTTTCATAAAACCCTCAGCTGCCCATCACAGCGGATACCTCCCACCCTACCGCAGCCAAACACCAATATCAACTAGTGTGTGCTAACACACTAGAGTGGTTCTGTTAGGACTGTCATGCGGTGGGGACAAAGACCAGGAGAGCTGCTCTGCCTGAGAGGAAGGATGGGGCTTCTCAGATGTGTTCTGAGGGGACTGGGAAGGAAGGCACTGGTTAGAGGCTGTGGACAGTGGGGATTCCTCAGGTCTGCCTGGTAGCATCCTGGCAGATGGGGCAGGCACAGTACCTCAATATGGAAATGGTCTCAGTTTGCCCAGCACCCGGAGCCTGTCTTTTCAGAATGGCTGGGTATATATTGTACCTCTGCCATACCAGTGTCTAACTGCCTAGCACACTCTGGGTGGCCTTCCCTCCTCTCACAAGGAAAAGGGTCGGTTCTGGTGCTTGGAGTCATTAAACTTTACACAGTTTTGCCAGTGGTGAACTATAGCGAACAGGACTCAGACAAGGGAATGCAATAAACAGGAAAGGGATGCATCTGGACCATCAGAGAGAGTCATACACTGCACTTCGAATATTTTTCTAAGCTCCTCTCCTTGGCATTTTAAACCTGATGGGGGAGGGAGGTGTGCCTGCATATGACCTGAAGCCAGAAGGCGGTAACTTTGTGTAGCCCGAAGCTGATCTGCCTTTCTTGTTCCTCCTAGCTTGGTGACTAGGCAAGGGGACATAACTATCACTGAGGGCTCTATCTGCATCCACAGGGCACTGGTGGGCACACTGTTTGCAGGTCCGAGGCACATCAGCAGCACTTTGGGAAGGCCCCAAGGTCTGGGTTCTAACAAGCCTCCCAGGGGCACTGATGTCCACCTCCTCTTAAAGTCACTGACCAGCAGGAAGGGTGACACCAGGCCTGGGCAAGTCATTTAAGCATACTGCTTATTGTCTCAACTGTGAAATGGGGACTGAGCACCATAGAAGGGCAGGGAGGGAGGAGAACACCTGTCTAGTCCTCCCTCACCCTGCTGGAGTTCCTCCCACCCAAGCAGATGCAGACCTCAGAACTCTCCTGCTCAGTTACCCATGCTCAATGACTGACATAGCTGAATGGATGATGGCCGCCACTGTAGAAGCTCAGGAAGACAGTGCATTTGTGGAAAGGGTCCTCCCACTTCAGCTGCTGTCGGCTCAGGGTGATCACAAAAAGAATCTTTTTCTATGAAACCATCTACCTTGGCACCTTGGGTTAGTACCGCTTACGTGACAGATGATAAAACAAACCGTCGAAGTCCATACAGCCTCCCTCAGTGTGGTTCTGACACATGTTGTGACTCTTGGGTTGGGGGGGAGGGGGCAAGATCTGGGTCACACTAGCCAGATTCAAGGTCCCATCCCCATTCTGGAAAGCAAGACCCCAGTGCACCGTCGGCATCTGGGGGTGCTGTCTTTGTGGATTAGCTCGATATCTGGGAACACTGCGTACCTGAGAAATCATATCTGACGAGGCCCATCCACCGTTTTTTTTCACTGTCCTTGATTAAGTCCCCGTAGAAACCATAGCCCAGCAGGGAGACCGAGTACCGCAGCAGCGTGCTGTTGTGGTGCACGGAGGACACGTCTATAGCCAGTGAGTCCCCTGTGGGAGAGGAGAGCTGTAAGGGATCCCTGTCCCCACTCTGACCTCCTTCGCCCTGGCCCAGACAGCACTCTGAAGACACCAGAGGTGTGTCTGCTTGCTGCAAACACCAGAAACGGAGCACGCTCAGGCTCAGGGTGGCAATCGGATCGACAAAACTCCGTGATGTGATGGCTCTCTGGCTGCGCCAATTCGTGAACCACGGTTGATTATCTGATCTGGCTGGTTAGGTGGGGGTCCCCTTCCTCCTTCATTTCTTAATCTGTGTCCCTCCCAAAGCTGTTCATTTTGTCAGAAAACAACAGTCCTGGAAAAAGGAAGATCGTTCTTGGGCCTGGGGTGTTTGTAGTGGAACCTCAAAAACAAGCTCTCCAATGACAAAATTGGCTCATATTTCCAAGCAAGGTTTGAGAATCATTCTGAACGCTTAGAACAACAGAATGTGCCGGGGGCCGGGGAGGGGGAGGGGACTGGGGGGGGGGGAAATGTCCATGTTACTGAATGGAAGAAAAGTTGGCTTGAGGTTGAAAACAGGTACACAGCACTTAAAACACAAAATCTGCCAGGTGTGGAGGCACACACACCTGTACCCAGGAGACTGAGACTAGAGGACTGGGAATCTGAGGCCAACCTAGGCTATATAGAAAAGGCTTGTCTCGGCAGATTTCTGAGTTCCAGGACAGCCTGGTCTACAGAGTGAGTTCCAGGACAGCCAGGACACAGAGAAACCCTGTTTTGAAAAACCAAAAAAAAAAAAAAAAAAAAAAAAAAAGGCTTGTCTCACAAAATAAAAATTACACTTGGCAAACAGGTAGGCAGAACCCTGTGAGTTTGAGACCAGCTTGATCCTATCTCAAAAACAACAACAAACAAAAACAACAAACAAAAAACCCCCAAAACAATAAAGTCCCATGTATTAATTTTAAAATACAGCATTTCCGTATTTCCATGACTGCAAGTAAGACAGAGGGCACTGTAAAGAGAGATGGGGTGGGCGGGGACATCAGGCATTTTTCATAAGCCCCACAGCTAAGCCTCCTGTTGGACTGGAAGAGGGGCTGGGTGTGTATGTCACTCACAGGAGTAGTTCACCCTGGAGCCTTGCAGGTGTTTCACAATGGGGATTAGCCCTGGTAGCTGGCTAAGGGGGGAGAGCAAGGGAGAGCAAGAGAAGACAGGGCCACAAAGGAGCTGGCAGGGGCCTGGGACTGTTTGTGAGGCATCCACACGTATAAGACAGGACTCGCCCTGCAGATCCACACTTGAGGTATCCCCTTGACACAGAGCAACAACAGGCTATCTGAGAGGAGTCCCAGGGAGCATCCCGTATTGATGGTGTAGCAGAAGCCAGAGGCCTCAAGCCAGACCAATGACTCACTGCCAAGGAACATTTGCAAGTAAAGCTGTTTAGGCAAAAGGGTAAACTGTGTGACACACCGCAGCCCGCCACTGCGAGATGTTTCTGGTTGTTGTTGTTGTTGTTGTTACTGTAGTTTCTTTTGCTTGTTGTTTTTGTTTCTTTTTGTTTTGTAAGGGGCATTGCAAAGGACAGATGGGTGGTATTGGGGTGCCTAATATGAAATTCATAAAGAATCAATAAAAAGTTTAAAGAGAAAACAACAAGACTTGGGACTGGAGAGTTGGCTCAGTAGTTAAGAGCACTTGTTGCTGTTGAGAAGGACCTGGGTTCTATTCCCAGCACCCACATGGAGGCTCACCACCTCCTCGGGCACCCTGCATACTTGTCGTACAAAGATATACACACAGACAAAATGCTCATAAAGTTAAAAAAAAAAAAAACTCAGGAAAAAAAAAAAAGACAGGACTCACCAACAATGATGTGCAGAGCTGATGTCTCTGCATCGTTTATGCCCACTGTTGAGTAACACACACAGTCTGTGGACCCTGCAAAGAGGACAAGAAAGCCCTTAGCGAGCTCCAGGACAGCCAAGGCTACACAAAGAAACCCCACCTCGAAAAGGCCTTATGGTAATTTTGCAGAGCTCTATAAAGTGGCCTGCAGCAGACCCAGACACGGAGACCACCCTGAACCCTCCTGGAGCTTCCAAGAGATGTCTGTGATGCCAGCAACCACGTCCCCCCACCCCCTTCTAAAGCTCTGGAAGGTATGTGGCCCCTGCCCACCTTTATATAGCTGGCAATAGTCCCTCACAGCCCAGCCTAGACCTTATGAACAAAGGGAACCTGCACAGAGCATCATCATGGGAACCATACAAAACAAAGTTAACTGTGAAGGTGTCTTTCAGTTTTTTGTTTTAGTATTATTTATTTATTTAATATATGAGCACACTGTCACTGTCTTCAGACACACCAGGAGAGGGCATTGGATCCCATTACAGATGGTTGTGAACCACCATGTGGTTGTTCGGACTTGAACTCAGGATCTCTGGAAGAGCAGCCAGTGCTCTTAACTGCTGCTTCATCTCTCCTCTCCAGCCCCTGGTGTCTTCGTTTTTATTGTCAACTTGTCACAACCTAGACTCACCTGAAAAGAAGGAACCTCAAAACTGAAGAAGTGTCTGGATCAGATTGACCTATGGCCATGTCTGCGAGAGGTTACCTTGATTGATGTGGGAGGACCCAGCCCACTGTGGGTGGTACTATCCCTAGGCAAAAGCTAAGTGAGGGTTAGCCAACGGGCAAGCTAGTTAGCAGCCTTCCTCCATGGTTTCTGCTTTGGTTCCTGCCTGAGTCCCTGCCATGGCTTTCCTTACTGATGGATTGTGACCTGGAAGAATAAGCTGAAGTCTTTCCTCCCTAAGTTTCTTTTGGTCAGAATGTTCTACCGTAGTGACAGAGAAGTAAGTAGAACTGGAGCCTGGGATGACCCAGCTTTGTTGGAGCACCGTCGCCATCCTTTTTGCTGGGTTCACAAGGGAGAGTCTTCAGCACCCCAGACCCTGCCCCACATCTATAGTGCCCCACCCTGCATCCCCACAGTGGCATCAAGGAAGAATCTACTGCTATGTGCTGCTTAACATGGGAGCTGTCACCTGGCTGAAACGGAGCTTGGCCGGAAGTCAGAGCTGAGTCGGCACCGGCCCCACAGGAATATTCTACCAGAGAGACGCATTTTATGCTTTAATGAAGTAGTGGAGGTCACACAAAGCCATGGGTTCAAATTCCATGCAAGGGCAGGTGGTTCTCGAGTCCACTTGCTGTTCCTCTGTGACAAGGAGGCTGATGTGGCTCCGTACGTAGGCTTTCATCTGCCACCCTACAGGCATGGCCGAGCGTGACCTTGGCATTGAGGGTCAAGTTCAAAAGAGTGATCTGTGCCCGCGGTGACACTTGGCATTTCCTACACACAGGACGCTGGGAGTGCTCAACCTGCCTAACCTGCAGGCCAGGAGCCAACGGAGCTCAGCCCTGGTGGCACAGGAATGACCAGGCTTTGAGCACAGCACCTACTGAGCAGAGGTCAGTTCCCTGAAGCTCTACGAATAATATGAACTGTTCAGTCAAGTTTAGAAAAGCTGGTGCCACTAAAACATCACAAGTTATTCATGTGGCAACCTTCATAGAATTTGGGGACTCTGCGGTGGTCCCATTGGTCACTCTAATGGCCAAGGGACGATTCGTAAAGGGCCTGCTAAGAGTAAGGCTCCTACACCTTTAGCTGGGAGACCAATCTGTCTTCCCTTGGGGTTTCTCAGCCAGCCTGCTTTCATCAGGAAGGACTGGGTCTCTGGTGAACATGCTCACTAAGCCTGCAGATGAAGCTCCTCCCTCAGACACAGTAAATGTCCCACCAAACCTTTCCCCAAAGCACCCTCACAAACACACCCAGGAGTGTGCTTTCCCAATCGCCTGAGTAGCTTTTCAACCCAGTGGAGGTAAAAATCAAGATCATCAAACTGGATTTTCTAAGAACTAGGAACTTTGTCCCCATCACTCCCCCGACCCCATACACACACCTTTGTTTGGTTCAGTTTTTACAATAGCCCTGGCTGTCCTGGAACCCACTCTGTAGACAAGGCTGGCCTGTGAACTCAGAGATCCGCCTGCCTCTGCCTTCTGCATGTCAGGATTAAAGAATTGTGCCACCACCACTTGTTGGCTCATGCTTATCTAGCATCTTTATACA